>NC_135308.1:131744943-132047800 GCF_048772815.1 Callospermophilus lateralis
TGCAAAATCAATTGAATAGTATAAGAATTCCAAAACATTAGATAACAAAGAAAATAAAAATATGGAAAAGAAATGTAAGCAACTCTCTAGGGCAATAGAACTGGAGGGAGGCAGCGGTTGCTGCAGAAGAATTTTTCCTTAGAAACCTCTGAGAACTGCTTAATTCCACTATGTGGCCACTTACTATGAAAAAAACCTCTATCTCTGAACCGTCCTGAAAATAAATTTTTCTATTTATAACAGACAAATTCAATTACTTTTACTTACTTAAATGTACTTGCAAAATGTGTGCTATAGTTATTGTTGTTTTAACTTTTTTAATTCTGAAATTATATTTAATCCTACAG
This sequence comes from Callospermophilus lateralis, assembly GCF_048772815.1. Classification (NCBI taxonomy): domain Eukaryota; kingdom Metazoa; phylum Chordata; class Mammalia; order Rodentia; family Sciuridae; genus Callospermophilus; species Callospermophilus lateralis. The sequence continues at coordinate 131,745,291 of NC_135308.1, forward strand.
AAATTTAAAATAGTAAATTTAAAAATCATAAATCAAAGATACCCAAACTGATAATACTGAGAACAAATAAAGCAGCTCTATACCATTCCAAAGCAGACACTCCCACAATGTCTTATTCATTATTGTTACTTTTTTCATCTTTTGAGTACTTATATACTGAGCATGATATGAATTACTTTACACATACAATTCTTACAACAGCTCTAGATAGTACTATAACAGATCTTGAAGAAGGCAAAAGTGTTCCTTGATCATATTCCCTTTTCTCTTTCAAGTCTAAATCCAGTTGCTCCAATCTTTCCTTTTTACTTTAATTTTTAGTCCTTTGAATATTTTTCTGTCTTTTTTCTCCATCCCCTTTGCTCTCTCCACATCCTTTTTTTGTGCATGAACCTGACATTTCTTGAAAACTAAATGAACTGGTGAGTGTGATCATGAAAATTCCCTTATATCCTTCCTTTATGAATCAATTTTGTCTCTCTAAAGCCAGTGTTGATGGCCCAGATTTAGTTCACCATGCACTAATAGGGAGACTGTTTACTTAATGGACTGAAACATAATAAATTTTTTTTCTCCTCACTTCATTTGACCTACAAGAAAGCTTTCATTTTCAGTTTTCACTTATTTTTATTGCTTTCTCTCTTCTTCCTTATAATAATACAAATCTGGTTAGACTAGCTGGTGTGTCAAATTCAGTTAACAAAATAAAACATTCCTTTTCACAACATGTGTTTTCAGATAATTAAACCAGTAGGGAACATTTACCATTTACTCGATGCTGTATATTTTTGCTCAATTTATAAAGTAAATGTTTGAATAATTATATACACACACACACACATACACACACACACACACACACACACACATACATGCATATTAAAACCAGTGTAATAGTGGACTACTATTGTAAAATATATTCAATTTAGACAAAACTATCACATAAAAATGTAAAAAATGTATTTTCATAATTCAATGAAGTACATTTTTTGATAGATACATACAACTGCATATAACTATGTAATAATCCTAAAAAAGCTGAGTGTGATGACACAGGATGTGGCATCCTCTCTTGTTACTCATGTAGAGCAGCTGCATGATCAATTCCCCAACTGTCTTTTGGGAATACAGCCAACACTGAGACCAGGCACACCAGGTAAAAGTCTAACAGATGCAGCACAAGTTCCACTAGTCCTCGCTGAAACACAGACATCATCACCCAAAAGCAACATGAAATGCAGCCAGAATGAAAAGGTAAGAAAAGAGCAAAAAATAGAAAAATCACCAGGTAGCTTCTAAGCATTAGAATGTCCAAGTAAAACGCTGTACCAAAATTAAAATTTCTCCATTTCAATTTCATTTAAGTAGTTGTCTCTTCTATTATACTGTTGGTACCTCAATCAGGTCATATGTAGTAAGCAAACCATATGCACATGTACATAAGGTTTGCTTTGTCCTGTTAAATATTATTTTGGGGAAAAGTAAGAGGATCAAGCATAAGAGAATACAGATGGCATGTGCAGTCAAGTAAATCTAAGAACAATATAAGCTCTAAACAGGAAAAGTAAAAAAAAATAAGAGTAATAATCATAAATGATTTTATTTCATTCTTAGGAGCTAGAGTACTTGTCTTTTTCTTTTTTTTTTTCTTTCTTTTCTTTTTTTTTTCCTGTCTGTGCAGACATTGATTTTCAGAATGGCCTAGAGCATATAATAACCTTTCTACTTTAATTCTTTAGTACCCTATGCAGAACATTGGGATTATGTATTTTATTACTTCGAGATAATCACTAGAATGGTGAAATGTTTAATTTATTCATACAAATTTAATGCATTTTGTGAAAGTTCTTTTGAATTTCTGCCAAAAACCAGCCTTTCCATTTTTGATAAGCAGTGATTTTTCTTCAAATGATTTTGAAATTTTAAAATTTTCTATTGTTTTTCATTAATAAGCAAACCTTTTAAAGGAAAATCTTGAATGCAGTTAAATTAAATCAAGGCTAATTTCTACAAACAACATGTTCTTAAAAAATCTTTAATGCAGTTAAATTAAATCAAGGCTAATTTCTACAAACAACATGTTCTTAAATGTTTTTTATAACTTTTATTACAATATCATGTAAATTTTAGCAATTACAAATCAACCATTCAAGAAATGAGGTCCAATAGATTCAGGACATTCACAGATTTGATGCATTGTACAGTATTGTACAGCTAATCTTTCCTGATATCTTGCACAGTTCAAGCTAAAATGAACATGCAATTTTCTGAGGCTTTCCCAGTGGAACAATGCAGATCACATAGCAACATCTGCCAAGGAGAAAACTACATAGCCAGCTTGTTTTTTCCCTCTTGTAACGTTGATTTCATCCAATTGCAGGAAGCATGTGCAACATCAGTACCATTTTAAACATATTCTGCTATGCAAGATTGTGTCTTTTTATTGGGTTCTATAACCATTAACATACCTTACATTTTGCCTTTCCAAAGAATTTTCTCACATGCTTAATAATCCTGTTATAGCATGTATGGTTATCCCTGTTTATATTTGAGAAAGTCAATATTTGACATTCATAGGAGATGGTGTCTTATTCAAAATCAAAAGGTTGGCACATATATATATATATATATATATATATATATATATATACATATATGTATATATATACACACACATATATACATATATATTTCATATATTTGTATGTTTATATATGTATATAAAATCAGGTTATATAATCATAATTAAATTCATTACTCAGTTGTCCTTTCTCTAGAGCTTGCTGTAGCTCATATATATGCAAACAAAAGTCAACAATAATAGACAATGTTGGGCACTAAGGTGCTATTTTGTAATGGATCACAGGCATTAAGAAGGGATGCACTATGTCTATTGGTTGTTGTAATTTCTGTGTAATCATAGAGATTTGGGGTTTTGTCTTATAAATGATGGTGCCTTGCTACTGATACAAATTACTGAAGCTCCTGGACACATTTGGCACCAACTTGAGGCAAGCAAACCCATGACAAGAAAATTAAATGGTTAGAGTAGTTTATCTGTAAGAGTTTATAACATGAATGACAAAGGAATTGTGGATCCACAGAAATTTGAATAGAAGTATAAGGGACAACAATTTACATAAAGGAATTCAATCCATTCAGAGCATATAGTACAAGGGGAAACAATCAGGAGACTAAAACTCTTGCTCTAGTTGAAAGACTGTGAACTTTAAAGTAAAGACTGAAAAGATTTCAAATGCTATATAAGCTATATAATATGAAAGGAAAAGCTTGATAATCAGGGCAGGAGGGCATTCCAGGCAGAGAGCACAGTATGGGAGATGGATCTGAGGCAGATGTGGGATTAATGGATCAAGGAGTTTGGTTTGTACAAATGCTGCACCCTTCTTGTCAGGAGAATCGTAAATAACGAGCAGGCAGATGGGAGATGCCAAGGTCCTCCCAAGCACAGCTCTGCAGTGCAGCGAGTTACTTTGTACCTCACTTCTCCCCGCCTCATTTCACTCTGTGCCATGCTTGTCCTCTACTCAGTGCCAATTTTACTCACACATTTGGTGATTTTTGCCTCATGGTTCAAAACGATTGGCCGTGAGCCATGAATAAGTTAGAGAGATGAGAAAATGATAGGAAAGGAAACATACAAACACAGGGACACACAGGTTCCTCTTCATTCAGTTCACAGACATCTTTTTATGTCGCCAAGTGCCAAAGCCTCTAATCTTGTCACATCCCCGGTCTTCTATCCCACCTCTCTACCTGTATGCACTTTTTGCCTTTTTAAATATTGCTCAAGAAAGCTTTCCCTAAACCTTCCAGACTAACTAACAAATATCTCTAAATGTTTTCATCCTCCACAGAAGATAGTTATTATATAATCACAATTAGTAAGAGGTTAACAGTGTTGAATTTTTACAATGAACATTTGCTTATGGTTCAATAAAATTCCTAAGCTTCCTTAGACTGTAAACTGCATGAGGGCATATGATTTGGTCTACTGCATTCCAGCATCTTGCACAGACTGTTTGAAGCAAATGCTTACTGAATAATTGATCCCTTCCCAAGGGTAATTCTCAAGTTAAAATATGAGTGAAACTATGGGAAAAGGGTAAGAGCAATTAAAACTGAATGAAGTAGAAAACCAAATTCACTTACCCATTCACACTTGTAATTCAATGGTTAATATGCTGGTTTAAAAATCAATCAACTTTCAATAGCAAGCCCCTTTGCCTTTTTACTGTGTATTGGAGCCCTTTAATTAGGCCTATTTTATGGTATTTGGAGCACAATTTTCCTATTTGCATGATTACAAAAGCTAATGAATGCCATATACTAATGGTTCTACTCCCCATCTATGGTTAGGAAAGAAACCCATAATCATCGTTAGGTCAGTTTGAGGTGGCTAAGGGAACAAAACACCAGGCAACTTGCCCGAGAAAGAACAACAAAGAACAACCAATCAGGTGCCTACAGACAAGCAGTGATGGTGCCTCATAACCACCTGTCAATCAGCAGGGTCTCTTAACCAATCCTGGAAGGACAGAGATCTCAGCAAGCTCCACCAACCAACCCTAGGAGGACAAGGGACTCTAAAAACCTTCCTTTCCTGTCCCAAGCCCTCCCTTCCTGCCGTAAACTCAACAAAATTCCAATCCGGCTGAACCTAGGATTCTCCCAGACCGCTCTGTTGGACCTGAGGGTCTCACTCGGGAGTGAATCTCAATAAAGCCTTGTTCAGCTGCTTTTAATCTGCCTCCTTTTGATCACCGGTACCTGACTTTATAATCATGATACTGCTTTCTCTGAAAAACATGATGTGATCTACATACTGTAATCTATATTAAAAATGTAATCCCCTAAGTATTCTCTGTAAAGAATAGCAAGAACTTACCCCTTGGTGAGAATGTAGATGAGCAACCAGAAAGAAATGCAAATATTTTAGAAGCCTAAACAAAGGGGTAACAAGCAAATGAAAGGGGAGTGTTTTAGTCTGTTTTTTCACTGCTGTGATCAAAAGACCTGAAAAAGAACAATTTTAGAGGAGGAAAAGCTTATTTCCGGCTCACCTTTTCAGAAGTCTCAGTCCATAGAAGGCTGGCTTCATTGTTCTGGGCCCAAGATGAGGTAGAACACCATGGCAGAAAGGTGTGGAGAAGGAGAGTGGCTCAGGACATGGAACCAGGAAGCAGAGAGAGAGAGCGTCTGCTCCCCTCACCATGAACAAAATATAAACCCCAAAGGCATATCCCCAGCAACCTACCACCTCCAGCTACACCCTACCTGCCTACATTTACCACCCAGTTAATTCTTATCAGTAGATTAATTCACTGATTGGGTTAAGGCCCTCATAACCCAATCATGTAACCTCTAAGCTTTCTTGCATGGTCTCACACATGAGCTTATGGGTGGGGGCACCTCATATCTAAACCATATCAAGTAGAGGAGGTAATTTTGGAAATTAAGGGAGCTATGAGACTTGGGTAACATAACTTGAAAATGCAAGTTGAGAAAGGTATAAAAAGAGTTCTAGCTTGAAATTTTTCTAGTAATAAAGGTGTAAGATACTAACTCAGCCAAAGTTTTAAGATCTTTTATATTCATGCTCAGTTGAAATCCCTTGACCTAAATTGTCAGTGAAATTTAATTCATGGGGGGTTTTCCTTCTCATCTCTAGTTTTTCACCAAGAGAAATGTGCACCTTGTAAGTTACTGTCAAGTAGAAGATCCCTTAAATTGCAGATAATATTATTTGGAAGGCATTATGAAGTGACATGGGCATTTAATGCACAATTCGTTCCCTGTAAACATATTTATTAGGCATCTACTGTGTGCTTTAATGTATGGATATACAAGTTTGACAAAAACATATTGTCTTCATAAATTTCATATTCTGGCAGGAAAAGGCAGACAGTAAACAAAAAATTTCACAATTATCCACTTCATAATGGTATTGATACTATGGAAGACAGAATATTGTGGAAGTGAGACCTGAGCTACACTAGCAGAAAGGAGTAAGCCATAGTGATCCATACAGACATACTGAGGGAATTTTATTTTAGCTGAGTGCTGAAGAATGAGAAGGAATGAACTAATATTATTCTTTGGTCAGAAAGCATCTAAATATCTTATTTATTTGATAAATTCATCGCTTCATGAGTATTGCTAGGAAGTGGAGTCCATTCAAGCCAGGAAAAGACAAAAATGACAGACACTCATTTTCCCAGCCCCCTTAAATAGCTAGAGTGTGCTCACATTTACACAGGTGCTACCAGTAAGACATAGCTACAAAAATAATAATAATAATAATAATAACAACAACAACTAAATTAGAAGCCAGTAACACACAATGAATGGAAACTGGAAGAAATGTATTCTGTGGGTATAGGGTGATACAGCATGAAAAAATTACTTGGTCAACAGGCTTGGCAGGTAAGCAGCCACCTATGGGGCTTGGTGTTGAGGACAATGCCATCTGCACTGTACCAAATCTGGAGTAATTCAGGTAACGTGGTTCTGGCCACACAGACACAATCTCTGTTCCCTAGAGAACTCCCCTTTTATGAGCCTCAAAACATCTTTTAATATTTTTTTCTTCCTTAAATTATTAAGTTGGGTTTTGTCATTTATAGCTAGACAAAGGTGTGGGAGAGCATAAAAGAGATTCCTGGTGGAAGTGACAGTGAGTGGGTGTAGCAGCCTGGGTGGCCTGGAGAGAGTGTGACAGATGAGGTGAGCAAGGTGGACAGGGCAGAGAAGACAGGCTTGTGGCACGAAAAGGATTCTTTACCTTCTTTCAAAAGCAAAGTCATTTAAGGATTTTAAGTAGACAGGAGACATGATAAAATTTGCATTTTTAAAGGTCACTTGAAAATTGGAGACTTTATGCAAGAAATTACTATGGCTACAAAGAGAATATGACTTGTGGAAATGTGGAGGAAATGCTGGATTTTTGAAATGCTGTGAAGTAAAATAAATAGGTTTTGGCAAGAGGTCAGTTGTGTAAGAGTAGAGTTTTTACTTACACAACAACTTGTTAGTTGTTCAACAAAAGTGGATGGCAGAAGGAGCAATTCCAGTATGCATGCATTCTGTGGCTGATCTGATTTGCATGTGTTTCACTAAGCCAAATGTAAAGAAGAGACTGAATAATAAAACATATACAAAGATAGAACCCAGGCTCATGTCTCCACTGTTTCCCTGACCTAAGGGAAAAACAAGTTTCTTGGGATTTTGTTTCATTATTCTTTGGTTGTTGATGGTACTGTGCCATCTCTTTAATATTAACTGAATTCTTTATAATGCATTTGGAAAAGAACTAAAAGCATTAATTTGTGCAATAAATCTACAAAAATACCCAGGCACTTTATAAATAGAAGGGTTGAAAATCAGTTTAGGGGAGTTTGCTGTGCCTCAAAACAATATAAGCCAATTATTAGTAATATAAGATGTTTTTATTCACACTGTCAGGTAACGGTGAGTAAAATGTTCTCATAGTTGAAAGTTCCTTTGACTATATCAACTTTCATCTACAAACCATGGTGCATACATATCATTATACATTTGTCAAAACTCAAAGTATGTGCAACACAAAGTATGAACTATAATGTAAGCTATGCACCTTAGTTAAAAATAATTTATTAATATTAGCATATCAGTTGTAACAAATGAACCACCTTTATTTCTGCTGCCCCTGTCCAGTGCAGGCAACTGAACCAAAGTCACTCGTGTGGATTTCGGGTGACACAAAATACCACGCTGACACAGAATACCTTTTTAGAAGCTTCAGGATGATTTTCCCCGCTCCCCTCAGGCTCCCACAAGGGGGACAAGAGAGGCTGATGAGAGAAATGGAACACACGTTCTGGAGTTAGCTTTTGTTGGGGGTTGCTGTTTCTTAGAACATTCTATCCAAAAAAGGGCAAGGGGTAGGATTACAAAGGAACAGGTGAGTGTAACTCAACCCCACCCGGTAACACCTGCTCCTGGAGCCATGCCTCATCATCTGAGTAGAGGTAAAGCCCAAGTTATTGTGGGGTGCAATAATTGTTCAGTATCTCTTGCTCAGGACTTAAGGCCATGTATTTCCAGAGTGGCTCCCGACATATGTGAGATGTTAATAAGAGGAAACTGCCACAGTGCGGGGGATGAGTGGCATGTAAGAACCCAGTATGCTTTACAATCAACTTATCTGTTTACCTAAAACTGTGCAAAGAATAAAGTTTATTAATAAAAAATGAAAACTTTCTTTTTACTTTTTAATGCCACAGTCGCTAAGTTCATTTCCTTGTAGGCAATGCATTTATATAATACTTTATAAACCTTAATGCATTAAAATATATAATGACAATTTAGTAGGTAACTATAGATGCTTTTAAAATTTGAATCATGGTTCACCACAAGGAAACAAAAATGCTCCTTGCCAGTTTTCTTTAGTTCAATCACAGCTCCAAATTACTTCTGCCCCACAGGATTTGCTTATGTTTTGTTTCCACCTGAATAAATTTTTCCTGCTAGGTGAGACTCCATCATTCACTTTCATTTTCATCGTGATTTTCTTGGCTATACATATCATAATTAATTATATATTAATTTACAGAATTATTTTATTTAATGGCTCTCTATTCTAGAAAAGTCTGGCAAACTGATTCTTGATGGGAACATTTGGTTAAATTCATCATTTCAAAAGTCATGTACTAGGCAGTTGCAAATGTTTTTCTGAACACAGCACAAACAGCTTAATAGACCTATTACACAAAACCAATTAACTTTTCCTTTTATGTTATACTGTTGGATGGTCTCACCTAGGTATTTGATCTGTGACCCCTGGATTCTAATGTTAGTTCAGAGTGGACCAGGAGCAGCACCTTTAGGATTGAAGATTGTATTTTCTTTCAGTTCCTTCTATACTAACATCATTAATTGTGTGGTATAACCCCAGGGGGCCCCAGTCAACCAAGCCCAACTTGCACTAATTTATTAAGCCAACCTAGAAATAGGCTTCCATAAACAAAAATACTAAACCAAAAAAAAACATAATAATTGTACAAAAGGGCAGAAATTATTAAGTTGTGTTTGTCTTTTGCTAAACACAGTAATGTCAAGCTTATATCATTTAGTGTGTGTCAGTAGACATTATTTCTATTAAATCAGAATAATGTTGTGGCATATTTGGTCAATGTTCCAAATTTTACCCTGCTGTAGAATTTATTCATGTCCTATGGCATGTAATTTTGCAGTACTTCCCTTGGATGTGATGACATGTTCCTATCATACTTATGTTTGACTTAGCTATCTGACTCTTCTTAACAGATGGGATGTAAGTGGAGATATACACATCACGTGCTATAAAAGTCTGTAAGGTGACTGTAATTTGACTTAGCCTCCTGGAACTTTCAGCCTCTGCCATGAGAAAAATGTAGCTGTTCCCCCTCATTCCCTTGAATCCAAACCAAAACCAAGTGTCCATAACAGACTAGTCAAGACACAGAGCAGCCCAGCAAAGATAAACCAAACAGCAGCTGACCTGGGGACCCAAGAGTCAGAAAATAAAAAATGTTTATTGTTGGAAACCAATAAAATTTTATGATTGCTTAGTATCAGCATAGGAGAGAAAATGAGTAATGACAATGCACATTTCAAAAGTATTAAAAATAAGTAAAAAGTGCATTCTCCCTACGAATGTAATTTAACATTAAATAGGTGACCAGCTATTTTTATTGTTAGTGAGTTAATATTTTTTGAAATATATACACTCATTTTGAATAGAAGACCAATTACTCCTCAGTTAACCTTAACTTGTTCTGTCTTTAGTGAAATAAATTTCACTCCCGCTACATAACATTCAAACCATATCAATTTTAAGGATACAAAGTATATTTCAAATGACTACAGAATATGTTTTAAGTGCTTAATTTTATAACAAGCATCAGCACGTAAATAAATGTCATTTACATCTCAAGTTTAATAAAAGCAGTACCTTCGAACTTTCTAAATGCACATAGTATATATTAGTTCAATACATACAAAACAAAAAAATAAATTAAAATGTGGAAGTTGTTTATTATTGAAGTTCATTTTGAGGTTTGGTGAGGTTATAGAGTTGAAAGTCAAAATAATGGTGACTTGCATTCACTGTAATGGGTAGTGGTATAAATAAGGCATTGGAGTAAATTATTTCTAACATCTTGATAGTTCTGAAAAAGTAGGCATTATTTTCTCCACTTTAGAGATGAAAATGCTGAAGCTCAAGAGAGGGTGTGAAGTGATCTGACTGAGGACACAGAGCCACTAGACCAGGACTTTGGTCAAAAAAAGAATTATCTGGTGCCATAACAAGGGCTGTTTGCACACTGTTCAGAGGCCATTCATCATTCAATAACTCCAAGTATCCACATATTCATAAAAATGTTGTGTGAGTTGAATTGAGAGTATACAGATATTCAGTTTTCCAAGACACAAGCTAGGAAAGGCAGCCACTTTCTCTATGGTAAAAATAAATTTTTTTTTCATCAAAGAGCACCAAAGTAACCAATTGTGTTAAACTTGTGTGGCACTTACCAGATCTTTAGAATCCACACTTTAATGGACCTTGCATTGGTCAACTTCTTAACCAAGACATTCGGCCTGGTACAGTTTTTCAACCCAGCATGGAATTATGATTTTCCAAGAGCAATCCCTTTAGACAACTAGAAACATCTTCTTCATGATTTTTTTTTCTCATATTATATGGTGCCATATGGCAACAAGAATCTACCCAGCCTAGCATATGGAAAACTTGCCATGCATGGGAAAACATTAAAGAAAAAATATAGAAACAAGAAATGCTGCCATTGCTCATACCACTGCATAAGAAAATTGCTTGTCACTGGTGCCAAAGCACAGAAATTTAATGTATCTCTTATGTATGATTTCTATTTTATAGTTAAGTCTGGATTCCCAAGCAATATTCTGCCAGTCTTGGTTCTCCTTTGAATGCTAGTTGAATAAAAATATTTTTCTATCTAGTTAGTGGGATAGCATGGGCAATCTAGAATGTTCTCTGCCTCCTCCCTTGAACAGCCTCTTCTATTGTTAATTCTTCATTTACATTCCCACTGAATTAGTTTTTCAAAGTTGACATTTCCAACCCATTCTCAATTACTTCTTCTTCATCTCCCATATCCAACCAGACCAAAAACAAAACAAAATTTAAAAACCCATCAATTTTCCTTAAGCAATACTTTGAATCTGGCTTCTTTTTTCTTTAACCTCATTTCCCTTACATTCAAGCACATATTCTTTCTTGGGAAACTGCCACAACTGTCTCTGATTTTTCCTACTAGACCTAGTCTTTCCTCCCCCTAATCTATCTTTCAACTGCCATTGGAGTGAACATTCAAGAGCTCTGTTCAAATCAAGTCACTCCTGTCTTTCAAAATATCTGTTGGTTTGATAAGAGGTGCTGTTAGAATTAGACCCAAACTTCTTAGCATAATAGTTCAGGGGCTTCACCATTTGATGCCACATAATCTCATTTTTCATGAATGCTATGCTCCTACCACCGCCAGCCATTTGTTCTCACCTTTCCTCAGTCTCTTTCATTTCTCCATAGTGCTTGTAAACAAATCCTCCTGTGCCCTGTAATATCCTTTCCCTACCATCTTTATCTTGCAAACTCCAACTCCTGTGAACCGCCTCCTCCAGGAAGGTTGCTTCTTCCATGCTTTGCAGAGATCTCAGGGGTATTGTAGTTAATGGTTTCAAAGTTTAAGTCTTCCTCTCTTTGAAGCTCAGGAAGAGACAGATTTTATAAACACAAGTGTCCTAAGAGGCACTTAATAAATAATTGATGAATAAATAAATAAAATCAATGAATCACTCATTCAATGTATCAGTTTTAAGACAGTCTGATTTGTAATACAAAGTTATTTGAAGTAGACTTCAGAAATTATAAAAGGAATTAGTTTGAGAATAAAAAACAGAGAATATTTTCTTATATATATGCATATTAATTATACAAATAGTGGATTTCATTGTGACATATCCATATATTCATGTAACATAATTTGACCAATTTCACTCCTCGATATCTGCCCTTATCCTTCCTTTACTCCCCCTGCTGGTACAATATTTATTTATGTAACATTACATAAGAATTTGTCACAAATAAACTACTTTTTCAAAAGGATACCACAGAATAGAATAGACATTACCATTGCTGTATGTATATAGGTAACTGTATGACCAATGTGATTCTGCAATCTGTTCAATCAGAAAATTGATTCAAAGGTATCAATTGCCAAGATCATTGTAAGGTCATGTGTAGCTAATAGAAAAAAAAAAAAAAAAAGGAGTCTGGGACCCTCCCCCCCCCAAAAAAAGGATACCACATATATAATTTAATTTCAAGTCATTCTCATAATGACACAATCTTCTTTGGGTCTTCCAGGTAACTGGAAACAAAGTCTCTTTTTTCTTTCTGGATGGTTTAACAGCATATTTCGCTTTGTCCTTTTATTTAATGACAATATATTTTGTCAGTTGGCTGCTACAAATGGCTTGAACCCTTCTGAATGTCAGATTCGACATCAAATACTATTTGTTGAATACTTAATAGATATTCTATACTGTTTTTACATTTACTTATACTTTTACCTGTAAGTAGTCAACTTTTTTATTAGCAGTCCCTACTACTGGCATTTTCTTTCTTTCCACCATTCCAGCTCTGTTTTGGTATGGCTGCTGATGCTACTGTGTCATTATGGTGAGACTGCTTATTTTCCTGACTCCACACCTGTGTGACACTACCTTATTTTTGATGTAGTTTCCCTCAAGTTCCCATATTCCTCTTTTGTTTCTATAAGCTTTTTCAAGGTTAAAGTATTTTTCTCAGAGCAGCCTGCCCCGCAGCATTAGCCTTAATCTTCTTGGTCTTCCAGAAATCCACGTTGGCCACATCCCTACCAGATTCTTATTGTTGGTCATTTCTTTCTATCTGGTCTTGCTATCTTTGTCTGCCCTAGATCAAAAATAAATGTGCCACTTACTAATAGCCCATCACATACTACCCCTCATATAGTCTAGCTTGTTCTGACAGAATCTCCATCTCAAACATCAAAGGCTTACTGAAATTACAGATAAGCCTCAAAGGCCTTTTAAATCCTTTAACTTCCACTTTAATTTGTACTAATCTCTCTCAATACGTAAATTGCAAATACATCCACCAAGTACCTAATTTTCTTAGTCTATTTTCAGATAATCAACATTTATTATCAGCTTTTAATAATTGATGAACATAATTGTCCTAAAGGAAGAAATTATAAACACCTCCTACATGTATTATTCATGCTTTACAATTCCGTATAGGCTTTAAGAAATAGAAATGCATTCAATCATAGAGGAGTAAAGGAAAGCAGTGCTACGTCAACCTTGAGGCTGCTTAAACAACTATCATAATAAATAAATGTCATGGCCTTTTTACCTGTTGAATGCACATCTTTTACAAGGCTGAAAGAAAGTACTTCTAGTTTATATTTATACATATCCCTGTTGTTCAAGGTCCATTTCTTTTATTCTGAGAAAAGTACCATGAAAGTAAATTTACCAAAGCATAATATTTTCTTGACAAGTTACAAAGCCCACCATTTATGAATATAAGTATTTCCTCAAAGTTTGCTTATAACATGGTTTTTTGGAATTTTATTTTCCAGAGATGTAATGTTTTAAGCCTGCCTCTACCTGATAAATATCTATTTTACCGCAAAATGGCTAAAACAAATACTGTTGGCATTCCTTCAACTTCACAAAGCCCTCATTATTTTTTTTAACATTTCAGTTTAAGATTTGGATAACAGAAATATATCTACCCTATTAAAATAATGGGATTAGTTAACATCGGGGAAGATAAGATGGCAAGCAGGTGGCCTGAGCTCTATAACTAACATCTCTCACCATACACAGAGGAGAAGGAAATCTGGTAGAGCAGTGTCTTCTCAGGAGTTTGAAATTAAGCGATAAATGCTTGCAGGAAAAAAAAAAAGGCTTTCCTGACATCACTGAGACTCTGCCAAAGATGGATCACAAATTCATATGTTTAAGAAGAGAGAGTCTTGTCCATTTGCCATTTCAAGTCAGAATTTTTTAAACTATTCAAAATAACAAAGTGAAGTTTCACATCTGTGCAATTCTAACATTGGAGATAGATAGATAGATAGATAGATAGATAGATAGATAGAATAGACATACAAGAAAAGGTTAACTACAGATTAAGTATTCATCTTCATCTTTAGGATTCTATATATTGATTTTCAAAGTACAACTCAACTTCTAGCTTATATCAAACTGTATGGGAGAGAATTGAATATATCTTCTGTGGCTAATTGGCTAGTTGAGGTACTTAGTAAATATTAAGTTAATTGATTAATCTCCATCATAAACATCTACTCTAATCTCTATAAGAGGAAAGTTCTTGGGGCTGGGGTTGTGGCTAAGCAGTAGAGCACTCACCTAGCACATTGGAGGCCCTGGGTTCGATCCTCAGCACCATGTATAAATAAATAAATAAAATAAAGGTATTGTGTCAACTTACAACTAAAAAAAATTTTTTTTATAGAGGTAAGTTCTTGTTTCTCCAGATTTTCATAGCATCTTTTATACCCTTTTCTGTTTTTATCACTTTCTGTGTGATAATGTTAGTTACTTATATGCATGGCATATGGCCCTTATGTATAATTCCTCTGAGCAGAGGTTTTATATATGATTAATTTTCTCACACTTCAATCAACCAATAAGTATCTGTGAATAGAAATAGCATCTGAAAAATCTGATCAAATATCTTGCTTCATTTTAAATACTGGTCCACATCCAAAACATGGTAACAAACAGAATTTTCACCCATGTGGCACTCTTTTTAGAAAGTAGACAGACCATGATTACAAGAGAAAAATTTTAAAAAGAAATTCCACTTCCCAAGTAAAAATAAGTTCTAAAGTAGTATTAACTCTCTAGAGATTCTTTGATAAACAGATTTTTAAGATTTCTCTAAGAAATAGAAAGTTTATGTGTTTGACTTTATTTTGCAATTATATAAATGGCTCCTTTAGAAATGATAATAAATCTCTTAACAGTTTTTAAAAGAAGCAGAAAGAGAATAAAATAAGAATTTTTCTTGTCTGTTTATGACACTGAGCTTACTTGGTATAGATGCCATTAAGTATAAAAGCAGAACAAGTGAGTTCATCTAGTCTCCCAACTCACAGAGAAACCAGACTGTAAATATAGAAAGCATGACAGAACATGACTTGTGAAATCAGCACAAAATTGCCAATATAAAATCAAAATTCTATTTGTTCTTTGATAATATTAAAACATCAAGGATGTTTCATCCTGGCAAAAACTTAAGAGCAAACAAATGTTGTTAGGACATCAAGAGCCATAACATACTTGAATACTGTACACTGATTTCCACTAACTCCTCATTGAGACCATGCACAGTCCAAGCTGCTGAGAACAAAATGCATAATACTAAGAACTACGTTTTTGGCAGGAAAATATATTACCAAAATAAATTACTCTGTGATGCACATTTCTTTTGGTCTAGAAAATTTATTTGATGCATTTCAATCAAGGCAGTTCAGAAGTTGATTAACCAATTTGGGAATTATCCAGAAAACTCCTTGTACTCTATTATTATTTTTTGGCACTTCTATCAGAAACCAAAAAAAAAAAAGAAAAAAAATGAGGAGTGATAATGAGATAAGGAAATATTCCATTTAGTTTCTTTGCAGTCAATTTGTTAAATAAACGTTGTTGAAAGGGGAAATTGATACTTGTAATTAAATTAGTGTTTTTGATTACCAGTGGATTTCATTTTTTCTTATTCTGAACTCAATTATCTTGGATAATTGAGATCCATCTTTATGGTATTAGGAAAAATGCTTCAAAACTGACATAGGCAATTTGAAGGAGGAGTGAGAACTGAGGATCTTGAAAATCATACAACTTCTCTCTGTTCAGTCTTCCTATCCTCACCTCTGGCCACCCCTACTGCCTTTACTCTTAGGAAGCTGCACACTCCTACACCCACAGTGAGATATAAAGCATGATAAATATCATCAATACACTTCAAAACTGTTGGTTACCATGGTAGCAAAGCACTTCAGGTGCACTGATGTAGTGTGTTTGGAATTGCAATATTAACGGAAAGAACCTAATACTGATTCTCTCAGACAAAAAAGCAAGAAAAAAAAAAAGCTTACCAATAAACATGTAACTCAGGACTTAGCCTAGAGGAAGTTTTCAGATTGTCTGCCATTAAGACAACTATTGACAGATAAACATATGCACTTAAAAGCCCTTCTTAGATATCTACAGGCAATTATAGTTAGTTCAAGAAAATCAAAAACTGTCAAGAAGAAACATTATGATCATGAGCCCTTTCATGCTGAGAAATCTGACAGTGTTTTCATCAATGACATCATATTTGCTCAGATATTCTATGAACCATACCATTTAGGTAATTATATGCTGATAAGTAAGTTTTTTTCATTTTATTTTCAGATATCCCCATAAAGCACAACCAAGATGGCTAAAGAGATTATCTTCTCATTGGTGTCCTCCGAAAGCAATTCATAACAAATTCTTTCATTGCCTAGATTTTTTTTTGCAAGGAGAATATACCTAAATTTTGAAAAGGGTAATATACATCCAAAGTCAAATGACATTTGTAAAATAAACAGGCAATTTTTCCAAAAAGCATACAGTAGTTAGATTTATGTGACATATTTTAAAATTTTTTCTTTAGTCAGTAACATTATACTGGAAGATAGATTTTATATACATGTATATATGGATATGTATATAAAACCTATCTTCCAGTATAAAGTACATATGTAATATATATATAATATGATTCACTTCCATATATATAATATGACTCACTTCAAGATTTCCATGGGCTATTTAATTGCCAAAAAAATTATTTTAAATAGTACTTTATTTTATTTTATTCTAGTGCTTTAAATACTATGAACGTTCATAGAATCTCTAAACTAACCAGAAAAATGGGTCAAAGCATTTAATTTCCAACAATGCTAGATAACACGATTTACTGAGATTGATTGCAATTACCTCCTTAGATTACTCATTGATGAGTTAATTAATTCTTAGCCATATGAGTCAAATATATTAAAAAAAACTTCTTTAATGCCTTTTATGTGTCTAATAAAGAGGCATCTAACTTTTATATAGTAGACAGTGTGAGATCCTCTGATAGCATTGAGTTTTATAGATATATATTATTACCTTCTTCTTCCCTATTTTCCTTCTTTCTCTCCTTTCACTTCTACTGTCATTCTTTACTCAGCCTTTCACCCACAAGTTAGAGTTTTAAAATATAGTTACAAAGCTATTAGTCAGGCCCTGAGGAAAATTAAGGACACACAAAGAAATGAATTAAATCAGTTCTTAAATATATACGTGTCAATGCCCTAATCCCCAAAATTTGCCAGTGTTACTTTAGACATCAAGGGTCTCAGCAAATGTGATTAAGCTAGGAACCATGAGATGGGGAGATTATGCTGAATTATCTGGTGGACCCAATCTAATCCCATAAATTCTCAAATGCAGAAAATCTTTTGGTTTCAATTAGAGAAAAAATGTGGTGATAGAAGATCAGAGAATTGGTGATGTGATAATTCACTGCTATGTGGCTCATTCTGAACTGCAATGGGACTTCTACAGCAAAGGGCAATCGCTAACTGACAGCCAGCAAGGAAATAGAGACTTCAGTTCCACAGTCACATGGAATTGACTTCTGTCAACACCTGAACAAGCAAGGAAATGGATTCTTCCCCAGAGCTTCCAGAAATATGCCAAAGGCTTCATTTTAGCTCTCTGAAACCAGTACCAGACTTCTGCTCTGTAGAACAACTCTAACATAATATATCAGTGTTGTTTTAAACCACTAACTTTGTGGTAATTTGTTATGACAGCAGTAGAAAAATAATACAAGAAGTTTATAGTCCAGCAAATATAAGAAGAAATACAAACACAGCAAAATGTGCTGTGGTATGTGTTTTGGGAAAGAGTGAACAAAGCACTCTGTACATAAGAGTTTGCTAAGGCAGCCATAACAAAACACCAAAAGGCAGCCTAAGTACAGGAATTTATTTCCAAACATTTCTTGAGGATAGAAGTCCAAGATCAAGGTATCAACAGGTTTGGTTTCTTCTAAGGCCAGTCTCCTTGGGTTTGCAAATAGTCACCTTTTCACTGTGTCCTCTCATGGTCTTTTGTGCATTCATATGTCTGTGTCCTAAATTTCTCTTTGTAAAAAGACACCTGTCACATAAGAATAGACCCACCCTATGATCTCATTTTACTGTCTCTTTAAAGGCCCTGTCAGCAAATACAAAACATTCTGAGTTGCTAGAAATTAGATCTTCAAAATATGAATTATGGGGACACAATTCAGCTGATAACAGAGAAATAGCTAAGTGAGACTTAAATTCGTAAAGAAGATGAGATACTTCCCAGGAACAATGGTGCAAGCCTGTAATCCCAAAGGCTTGATTTATAAACAACACAGAAGTAGACAATGGAAGAAGTTACTAATAAGAAAGACATGATATTGTAACAGCAGCTAGTGGTTCTTTCAAAAAAGAAATTATGAAATTCACCTAATTTCGATGTAACTATGTGCTTCTCTGTGACTTGAGCATGTGGCTCCAGAGATGAGGTTATTGGTAATCTCTTTTCTAAACATGTCTATTAAAAATATAAACACATTCTAAATGCCTGTAATCCCAGAGGCTTAGGAGGCTGAAGGAGGAAGATCTTGAGTTCAAAGCCAGCCTCAGCAAGGACAAGAACACTAAGCAACTCAGTGAGACACAATATCTAAATGAAATACAAAATAGGGCTGGGGATATAGCTCAGTGGTGGAGTGCCCCTGAGTTCAATACCCAGTATACCCTCCCCACCAAAAAAAAAAAAAAAAAAAAAAGATGAGATACTTGAGCAGGCTGCTGTTTGTCAAAGAAAGGTAAAAGAGCATCAGGTTTGAATAAACTAGCATATATGAAAGTGCAGCATCTCTAAAATTGTGCTTTGTTTGATATATGTATGTGATCAAATATTTAGAGAAACATAAATTTCAAATTCAAATGTCCTCTACCTGCTTACTACTATCTGACTTCAGAGCAAGACATAGCCACTATTAACTATTTATTCTGTATTTTTCCATTTGATTTTAGTTCACATACACTATAGGACTATTTACAATGATGGGATTGTACTGTTCACATTTTTGGCTGCTTGTTTTTTACAACATGAAAATATGTATTTGCTAGATTTCTATAGCATCATAATGACTATACAGTAATCTACTTTATGAATATACCATTTTTTATCTAATTCCATATTTATGGGTAAATTTTGCTTCTACAAAAATATTCACAATAAATATTTCTTACACACATGTCTTTGTCTATTAATAATGGTTTACGGAATGGATTGAATTTAATGGATACAAAAAGAAAGATTGCGCTGGGCGTGGTGGCACACACTTGTAATGCCAGAGGCTTGGGAGGCTGAATCAGGAGGATTGCAAGTTCAAAGCCAGCCTCAGGAATTTAGCAAGGCCTGAGCAACTCAGTGAGACTCTGTCTGAGGATGTGACTTAGTAGCTGAGCGCCACTGGGCTCAATTCTTGATACCAAAAAAAGAAAAAGAAAGATTGTCTTGCCATTGTTTTATTAACAGTGGTTTGCAAAATGTCAACATTACCATAATATCACCCAGAAACTTAAAATGCAAATTCTCAGACCCCAGACACCCTCCCTGAGACCTACTAAATCAGACATTCTGGGGGTAGAATCAGCAAAGTGCATTTTAACAAGCCTTCCATGTGCTTCTGATGCATACTAAAGTTTCTTCTCTCCCTTTTCTATTCCTTGAGACCACCTCAGGCAAATACCTTAGCTTTCTCAGCTCATTCAGTTTTACTACTTGTTTTTAGGTATTATAACATCTCACAGAATTCAAATAAAAAGTTTAATTTCACAATTAATTCAAAACCTGAAATCATGACTTAGTAGGTAGAAAGGGGAAGATGGTCTATTCTTTTATTCTTCTTCTTTTTATTCCTAACTCTCTGCTACTTTGGGATCTATCTTCCTTTGATATGCTAAGCCCTGGAAGAAGAGCTATATTTTAAAAAATGAGAAAATATCTCAGGTGACTTGTGCTATTGTAATCCAGCCATCAGAGTCCTTGATGAGGCAGTCTTTCAAATTGTTTGGAAGACTTCCACTGTCATCTCCCATTTCCATGAAAGGGCAGTGCCCTCATTGGCTGACCTGTTAGGACTTCATTAGTCTCATTTCCTAGTACTCCACTACACAACCTTCTATTGTTGGAAACCTATTGCCTCAAATTATATTCTTTGATAGATATTATGTTACGATGGCTCAATCTGGGTTACTTTTCACAGCAATCAATGAATTGACAGCAAATTCATGCATCTGTGATATGCTGATAACTGTGTATTGACTGTTCCTTTGCTATCCTTTTCTTTTTCAGTTGCTAGGGTTTAAGAGATACTGATGAAAAATAAACCTTTTCCCATCTGAATTCAAATCAAAATAGGATAGATATATGAGTCAAAAAGATGGAGATGGAGAATGAGCATTAGTATTATTCCTGATGAAAGCATGTTTGCAGGAAATAGCTTAGAGCTGTGCCAGCAATCCTTGCTAAAACATCACCCCCAAATTAGACAGAATTATCTACCCAGTCACAAGCATAGTTAGCAAACTCTAGTACTCTCCCCACAGGACCATAATGCTAATCCTTGGCAGAAAGGCAAATGATAAGGCATGCTTCACGTGGACAGGTTGTTTCCGCACATCGTCAGGAACTTTTCACAGACTTTTGAAGTTATGAAATGGCAAGGAAATGAGAAGAGAAGCAAAACTTTAGCCTTGCCTAACACTCTCCAATATCCATAAAATATGGACCCAAAACGAATATCTGTGCAATTTTCAACTGCCTAGTAATAACATGAAAAAGGGGAAAAAATATAAAACTAATTTGAGTAACATTTTTATTTGACCTAGTATTTTTAAATATTCCTCCTTTGTCATGTAATTAATAGAGAAAGATCAATGATGTGTATCACTCCTTTTTCAAATGCAATGTGGTTTGACATTTTCACATCTTTTTTTTCACCCCCAAATTAGATAGAATTAGCTACTCAGTCACAAGCATAGTCAGCAAACTCTAGTACTCTCCCCACAGGACCATAATGCTAATCCTTGGCAGAAAGGCAAATGATAAGGCATGCTTCATAATTTAATTGATTTTATTTTTTTAAATACACAACAGCAAAATGCATTACAATTCTTATTACACAAACAGAGCATAATTTTCATATCTTTGTATATAAAGTGTTCACACAAATTCATGTGTTTTTTTTTTTTTGTATTACGATTCTTATTACACATATATACCACAATTTTTCATATCTCTGTTTGCATATAAAGTAGGTTGACACCCAATTCGAGTCTCCATACCTGTACATTGGAAAATGATGTCCATCACATTCCACTATCCTTGCTAATTCCCTGCCTCCTCCTTTCCCCTCTTACCCCTCTTCTCTATAATTCATCTATTCCTCCCATGCTCCCCCTCCATACCCCACTATGAGTCAACCTACTTATATCAGAGAAAACATTCACCATTTGTTTGTTTAGGATTGGCTAACTTCACTTAGCATTATCTTCTCCAACTCCATCCATTTACTTACAAATGCCATAATTTTATTCTCTTTTATTGCTGAGTAAAATTCCATTGTGTATATATGCCACATTTTTTTTTATCCATTCATCCACTGAAGGGCATCTATGTTGGCTCCACAGTTTAGCTATTATGAATTGTGCTGCTATAAACATTGATGTGGCTGTGTCCCTGTAGCATGCTGTTTTTAAGTCCTTTGGGTATAGTACAAGGAGAGGGATAGCTGGGTCAAATGGTGGTTCCATTCCCAGATTTATAAGGAATCTCCGTAGTGCTTTTCATATTGGCTGCACCAATTTGCAGTCCCACCAGCAATGTATGAGTGTACTTTTTCCCCCACATCCTTGCCAACACTTATTGTCGTTTGTCTTCATAATAGCTGCCAGTCTGACTGGAGTGAGATGATATCTTAGAGTAGTTTTGATTTGCATTTCTCTGATTGCTAGAGATGATGAGCATTTTTTCATATATTGGTTGATTGATTGCATATCCTCTTCTGAGAAGTGTCTGTTCAGGTCCTTGGCCCATTTGTTGATTGGGTTATTTGTTTTTTTCGGTGCTTAGCTTTTTGAGTTCTTCAAATGTCCACTGGAAGCATGCTGGTACTAGCTACTCTTATGGACAGCAAATGTCTTGTTTTCAATATTGAAAGATAAAGAGAAAAGATTGTAAGATTTCTCTACACTCTGTCAAATTTCAGATTTCAGAATCTTCCAGGCATAAAGGGGAAAATTGATTCTATTATGACAAATTTCACTATGACACTTAGCACCACACACCATAAATCATCCTTATTAATTTCCAAAATTATTTTCTACAAGAATTGGAATAGACCTACAAATGACTGCAGCTTAGCAAGCAAGCATCCTATGTGAAGTATGATTGTGGTCTCCTCAAATTTGTCCACCACCTCAAGACTACAAATGGACTTTTATTAGCCCTCTTCCCTTGGATGGGAAGGAAAACTGCACCTATGGCCAAAGCATCAGAAGAACAATTTAAAGAGGTTACAATTGATTTATATTCTATAAGAACAGTAATAAAACTTTCACAGAATTTGTTATCATACATATTTTACCCTACTGAAAACCCTGAATTCAGTGTATCTGTTCTGTAGTATATCCAATTAAATATACATAATTATCTATTAGAAATATTTACTATTTTCTTGGGATTTTGCTTGTCTTATAGTAACAAATATTGCATATATTTGACATGTTTGGATATGATAATTTGAATGTGTGATAAAATTTTCTTAATATTGTCATAATTATCACAATCAGGGCCTTATCGCAGCTGATTATGATAAATATGCAATCAGCAACAATAATGTGGAAATTGCCTGTTGTACCAACAAATATAGAGCATAGATAGTAAGTGGTAGATTTCTGGAATGTCTCTGAGGAAACCGGGCCATCTGTATGAGCCCCTTCTACTTGGGCCTTTGTTATTTCAGGGCTTCCCTCAGCCCTTATCCCCAGATGGATGGTGCCTTAAGCAAGGAGGACCTTGATAGCTACCTCAGATGTGAATGATGTGTAAGCTCTTTCCTTCTTCCTTTTAGAAACTGGGCCTATCCCCACTCTTCCCTCTCCTACTTTTCAAAGTATCTATTGCTATGGGGGGTGGGGTGGGGGCTTTTCCCAAAAAGTTTTGCTTCCAGAACCTCTACAGTATATTCCCAGAAGCTGAGTCTTCAAAATTCCATACCATTTTGAAACTTTGCTAAAATTTTTTGTTTGCCAGTATATGGACTAAATTGGACATATTCCTATTTAAATCAAATAACTGGTTATTAGCACCTGGATTTGCTGTTTCCTCCCTATCTAGTCCTGTATCCTGTTAAAGTTCTTCTCCCCTTTTATCTACCTCATTTTTCACCTTCATTAACTTTAAAAAGCAGTATAGTGCAGGGCACAGTGGCTCACACCTGTAATCCCAGTAGCTCCATAGGCTGAGACAGGAGGATCTTGAGTTCAAAGCCAGAGTCAGCAACATTGAGGCACTAAGCAACTCGGTGAGACCTTCTCTCTAAATAAAATACAAAATAGGGCTGAGGATGTGGCTCAGTGGTTGAGTGTCCCTGAGTTCAATCCCTGCCCCAACCTCCTCCCCCAAAAAGCAAAGACCAGGTAAAGACCAGGGAGCACCTGGGTTCAAACTCCCAGTCAGACATTTACAAACTGTGTAACTGTGCCAAAATTCCTTAAGCAATTGGATACAGTTCCCTCATTTGTAAAAGGAGGAAATAATAGCACCCACTTCGTGATGTCATTTGAAGGAATAAATGAGTTAATAATGCGCAAAGTTCACAGAAAATAATCTGGCATGAAGACAGTGCCCAACAGTATTGCTCATTAGTAACCCACATAATATGAAGCTAATTATGACAAACCTAGGACATTAAAATCATAAAAATTATTTGTACCACAGGGTTGTGTCTGTAGCTTAGTGGGAGAGCACTTGCCTAGCATGTGTGAGGCACTGGGTTCAATCCTTAGCACCACATAAAAATAAACCAATAAAATTATTTGTACCACAGATACTCCAGTATTGTTTGTATTTCAGAGAATAAGGAAAGAAAAAGGAGATTAAAAACATGGATATAACAGACAAGGAAAGTAAGAGGCAGGACAAGAAACAACAGGTTAAAATTCTTCCATTTGAAATTGTAACTTGCCGCCCATATACTGATAATTTTTTCTGGGTCAATCAAGCCAAAATTAGGTTCAAATATTGACTGAAACCTTACTGGAGAAAAACGAACTTCACATTTATGTCCAGGTTATATCCTAAAGGTTATGTCCTAAAACGGAATAGAGATAAAGAAACAAACACCGGAGTGAAATGATGATTCTAACAAAGTCTTCGGGGAAAAGTTTTCACACACCTTGAATCCAATGAAACAAACAGGGAAAGAAGGGAGAGTGGGGAACTGAAGGTGTGAGAACCACATTTTTTTAGTAAATATATGAAAGCTTTTTGCAAGGCTGCAAAGCCATTCTATGAGATTCTCATCACTGATAAGGTGCTGGCAGTTTGACACTGATAAATTAAATTCATAATGCACAGTAAGCTTTCAGGAAAAGCTTATTCTTACAGAAATTTTCATTAATTAAAAGTATGTGATTGCAACCAATTTAACTGTAAAAGAACATTATGATCATTGTTATTATTTTCATATTCAAAATAGAAATTTATTGTGTCAGGGTGTAGCATAAATTTAATTTAGCTCAATTTCCTGCACCTCACGTTGTAAGAAGTAACCTTTCCTACCCTGTTTCACAACCCGCAGATTCCAAACTCCTTACCAGACCTACAGTTTCCTTTGTAATTTGGATCTTTTAGCTTTGTTTTTCTTTAATTTACCAGCATATTTTTAGAGAGACCATACCAGTTATAAACAAAACTAAAACAACTCTGGGTAATATAATTTTCCAAAATAATTAAACTAATATAAATATTTGAAATAATATTTGTTTGAAAATTTGGTTTTGATGAATTTATGAAATACTGTATTTTAAAACTACTTTCAAAAATAAAATTTTATTTAGAATGTAAAAATAACATACAAGTGTACAAGAAAGGGGAAACTACTTTCTTTATTATAAGAATATTATAAGTGGCATAAATATTATTGGTACATATGCATATGTTTTTTATCAGTTTCTTCATTATGTATGTCCCAAAGCAATGTTAGTGGCATTTTTTCTAAATACTATATTTTTAATTTTCTTATTTTGTTTTACCCAGTTATCTGAAATTTTCTTTAAAACTAAACATAATGTGAATGCATTTGAAATTGTTGATAATCTAAAATAGAATCTTCTCTGGAATCACAATAACCTCCACTGAGAAAAATTTTGTCTCTAAAGGATAGGGATAATTCATTACCTCAAGGCAAATTCTGCTAAATAGAGGATATTCTCAGTTTTAAAATTTTATATTTATAAGTACATATTTCATCATAAATATTTTCACAAGTACATCATTTTCACCTGAAGTCAGAGGATTTATCTTTGGCAAATATTTGACATGACAAACTTATCAAGTAAGTCAGCACAGTTTATAATTGTTCTAGATGTTTTGCCAAATTCTTATCTTGCAAAATTATAGGCCTTCTGAAGCTTCATTCTATTCTTGTAGAGAATCTAAATTAGCCCATAAAACATGAGAGCGCCATCAAAATCATCTTATTCCAAAAGCAAATTTGAGAATTTCAAACTAAATCTTGTATTTTGATTGAACTCCTACCATTTAACAAGTTTACTTATTTCTTTGATTTTCTATCAACAAATTTCTAACTCTCTTCTTGTAAGCTTTGTGTTCAATATTTATAATTCTCTAAAGCCTTCAAAAGATGGAAACTCTTGACATTCCATTTGTTTAAGATTTGATTAAAGATTTCTCACTGATTTTCAGCTCATTGCAACAAAAATTTAGAAAAGTCACTTATTTCAAAGTTTGATAACAGGGTAGAATACTAAGTTGAAAACAAGGTAGTTCTTCAAAACTCAGAACAATTCCAAAGTCTGAAAGGTGGCTTGCCAAGAAAAAAATCATTCATTGCCATTCTAAATATTTAACCAGAAACATTTTGTAATTATTACTCTTTCATCACATTTTGACAAGTGGTATATATCATATCAAATCCCAAGTATACTTCTTAATTAGAGTGTACCAGTCTTTATGACATCACTGTGTTGTACCTAAAATATTTTACATTATAACTGCAAAAACAATTTTAAATTTTAGTTTTGAACTTTTAAACCAAATTTATAACACCAACATGATAATATTAAACATATTAACTTGACAGAATGTTTCCAAAAATTCACTTTGATTCTGTGAAATGAATTTTTCTTGCAACCAAATCACTATGGAAATTAATTTAACTGATGTTCTATTTTAAGCATCTAATGATTTCTATGTAAAACTGGCATCACTGTCTGAAAATTCTTTTGCTAATTGGTCCAATATATTAACACCTAATATTTACTTTTGTACTTGAAAATTTCAGATTGATAATGCAAAAACTGAATTTAAAAAGAACTTTTTTTGTTTAAGTCTTACTGTGACTTCTGCAGTTTCAAGTGTCTTATAAAGTTTGAAGCACCTGATGATTTATGTCTGTAAGTGTACTTAGCTTTTCTGTTTTCAATGTGGTCAGAGACATTTTATGGCCCCCATGATTTAAGGTAAATATTGAAAAACAAATATTTTGTAAGTTTATGCATTCTTCATCGACTTCTTTGAGAGATAATCCAACTATAAGTCTTCATTATGTATGCATTTTTAGCTCACAGCTACTGATATGATTTAGTCTCAAAGATTCCCTACCAAATTGAGGGATCCATTGGTTGCATGTGCATCACTGCACATGGAAGCTTAGTAGACAGAAACATCTGGTGTCTGGGAATAACCAGTGGACATTTTCTGTAGTCAATTGCCCAGGGACAGTGTGAATTTTTATCCCTCTCTGCCATGGCCCACCTAGCACCTGAGATGGGTGTGACCTGCCAGGATGTCAATCAACCTGCTGACTACAAGATATCAAAACTCTGTCCTTGAAACCTTATCCCTGCCTTTAATGTGCCCCCTTAAATAAACCACCAGAACCATCTTTTCTCTGACTAGTTTCAACGCCCATGTGTACTAGACCTATCAGGAGCATAGCTTTTGTAAATGTATTTCTGAATATTTGTGTTTTGTTATTCATTAATTATTTGAGACTTTAAGTTTTAGGGAGGCTTACATTCTCCTAGGCAGGAAGAAGAACCCCCCAATGAGACACTGGCCATCTCTCCTCTTACCAAACAAAAATAAATAGTTAGAAAGACATACCATATGCTTACCATCAAAAGATTATTGAGAGAAATCTATATGCAAAGTGTATGAAGTCTTGGTTCCAGAGACCTTCAAGTGAAATCTTGCAAAAATTTTATATGAAATTACTCATAATATCAAAGACAGATTGGATCAAGTTGATTCTTGATTGCGGGAATGGTGGTAGTAAATTTTAGCAACATTTCTCACTGTGTTATGGGTGCCTGTCTTATCACCAGCATAATCGTGTGTAGCCTGTGAGTGAAAAATGATCAAGAACTCAAGATTTCTGTTCCTTTTGAATATCTCCAAATAGACTTCACACATGCTATATACTTTAATGTATCCAAATCAATGGTTATTATCAAGATGAATTGAAGTTGTTTCTTGCCAAAGAGTTAGGGCTCAACCAGTAGCAAAATTTTGGCTAGTTTGGGACTCCAAGCATGGAAGTTATGGTTTAAATATTAAGGGTGCCCCAAAATCTCATGTGTGAGATAATGCAAGAAAGCTTAGAGGTAAAATGATTGGGATATGAGACCCTTAAATCAATAAGTGCATTAATCCCCTGACATGGATTAAATATAGGCAGGTGGGGTATGGTTGGAGGAGGTGGGTTCCTGGGGGCATGTCTCTGGGGCACTCTCTTTTCCTTGTGCGATGTCCTGGGCTTCTTTCGTCTGCCACAGTCTTCTACCATAATTTTCAGCTTCATCTTGGGCCCAGACCAATGGAGCCAGCCATCTATGGACTAAGACCGCTGAAACCGTGAACCCTAGACAAACTCTTTCTCCTCTAAAATTGTTCTTGTCAAGACTATTGATCACAAAAGTGAAAAAACTGACTACAATAATGGGGAATCTCAAACTAACCTCTCCAGTGATAAAAGTATTTATTTTATCATTTTCTTGGAACTATTACTATGAAAATTTAAGCTTCTCCATGTAATTAGAAACTTTATTGTCCCAATTACTTGGTCTTCAAGAAGGTAAGAAAGAAACAATGTCATGTTTAAATTTAAATTAAAAAAAAAGATCTGCCACTATTAGGTCTTTGGATAAGAATGCCCTCATAACCTTGAGATCTTCACCCTCTGTGCTAGAGTTGAGATCTTGAATGTCTCCCAAAGGTCCATGTCTTCAAGGCTTGTTATCTAGACTATGACACTGTCAGGAGGTAATCAAACTTTAAGGAGGTGGATCTCAGTGGAAGGAAATTTAAGTCATTAGGAGAATGACCTTATAGAAGTTATGGGGACCCCAGCCATTCTTCTTTCTCTCTGCTTCCCAGCCACCCTGAGGAGAGAAGGTTGCTCTGCCACTGTTTTGCCTATTATAATATACTGTCTTGCCACGGGCCCAAAAGCAATGAGGTCAAGTGACCATAGACTGAAACCTCTGAAACCATGAGCTAAATAAAACCTTTCTACTTGTAAATTAATTACCTCAAGGGTTTTGTGTTGTAACAGAAAGCTGACTAACATACTTTGAGACCCATCAACTGTCACTGTATAAAATTACCTCATGTTTCTATGTAAGGTTGGGTATTTATCTCCAGATTTTGGGTTCTAATTTACTTCAATCAGAGATTTAGACACAGCAAAACACTTCAAAGATCTTAAGCAATGTATTCAGTCTTTTCACCAACATGTACAAGCTGCCTTGCCTCCACAACCTCTTGAACAAATTCCATAACAAAACCCAGAGACTTTATCTTCTGAAACAGAAATAAAATGAAAAAGAGATAAAATGACACAGTTGGAAGCAACTGTGTCAGGTACTGCTAATCACAAGAATAGATGTATAGCTCCATGGGTAAATTCTCAGATTCGGGTATCCTGGCTTCATGCTTCAGCATTCATCTTCAGCAATGGCATCCCATTGACAGGTTGAAAATAAATGGTTCTTAAAATCTTTTAGAGGAAGACAGTCATGACAAGAGGGTATCTTCAAACCAAGAACTTCAGATTAAGGAGATGACACCATAATGTAGGTAGCAGTCAACTCAAACCCTACAGAATGAATTCTGGCTTACTGAAGTTCCAGATTGTCATGCATACCTTTGTTCTTCATTTACTTAGTTTATTTCTTTCTTTACTCTTTGCTGGATTAAAGCTCTGGACTTTTTTTTTTTTTTTTTTTTTTTGCTGGGGATCGAACCCAGGGGCACTTAACCATAAGTCACATCCCCAGCCCTTTCTATATTTTGTTTAAAGACAGGGTCTTGCTAGGTTTCTTAGGGCCTCACTAAGTTGCTCAAGCTGGATTTGAACTTGTGATTCTCCTGCCTCAGCTACTGAAGCCTCCTACAGGCATGGGCCACCATGCCCAAAAAGTTTTGGACTTTTTAAAAGTAGTCTTTTTTTTTTCCCCTTAAACACAGTACTTTCCAGAGTTTATACATAATATTGCTTTCTGTATTTTCAATTACTTTCTTTTATAAGCCCAATCCCTGTCTGTAAACTTTTCATGATTTGAACAAAATGTCCAGTGTAATTACTTTTTGGTTTGTACACTCTTACTTCTGAGTGTCAACTAGTAATGTGAAGTACTAATCCCTTGTTAAAATAAATCCTTTTTTTTTCCCACCAATAGTTGAACTTGGCCATGGCATGACATCTATCTAGAAGATAACAGTTCAGTAAACAAAAAATGTAAAAACTCCCATGATAATAAGAAAAAAACTCTACAGGAGGTTTATGTTTCTACCAAAATAGTAGTGAAGATCCAATTCCTAATAAATAGATTCTATAATCATACTTTCACAGAGTGTAGGCACAAACCAAAAAAAAAAAAAAAAAAAGGCATATGTGGCTTATATTTTACCTGTCTCACATTTATAGGTCTTACAAAGAAGGTTTACTATGTGAATTAAGAATATGATCTCTGATCAGATTTAAACAGTAATCTATTTATGAATGTCTCCATGTTATAGTCTCCTGCCTGGCACCAAACTACTTCTGACTAGGGATGAATTTAGATACTCCGTAAGGGTATCTTGGCCAAGATGACATCACTGGGTAAGCTCCAGTGACAATAACAGCTATTGAATTTGTGGCAAAAAAGAAAAAGGCCTATTGGCTATGTCCAGTATACTGGACAGAATCTTATTATTTCAGTAAATTGATATCTATCTTTAGGATTGTCTCTGATATCATGCAGGTCTCATTTTGACACTCTAGGTTTTCTTCTTTGAAAAAGAGCTTGGTTTGTAACTTCCAGATGAAGAAAAACTGGGCCTCAATTTGAGATTCAAAACCTTACTTACAGGAAATTCTAGGCAACTTCTGTCCTCAAGATTATTAATATCATGCTTTAAAGGAGATATAAAATATAAGGCGGTCCACACATGCACAATTCAATAATTGACATAGGAACTAATCAATCTAGCAAGAGCACACATCTTGTATCACAAGAAGTTCATGAGACTGGAACATGTTGATTTAAAGTAGAGAATCTATGAATAGAATACTGAACTCCTAAGGTATATATGTCATTTTAGAGGAATAATTTTTTGCATTAAGCTCTTTGCAGACTTTTGTGAGATCTTTCATGCTACAAAGAAGATCTTATGAACAAATAAAGAAATCATTAACTTAATTGATTTGGCAAATGTCTTCATATCTGGTCTGCAGATCCTTCAAATTAGGGACAGTATTTGCTCTACGAGTTTAATTTAGACACTGTTGGGTTTAGGGTTAGAAATAGGTTGCAAACTCTGATTATAATTATTTTTCTAGGATTTATCTGAGTGGTTTGGTTCAAATGTGTGACCTCCAAGGACTTATATATTTGGAGAAGATTATGTATCAGAAATCAGAATTTTATATAACAAGCCTTCTTTGTAAAACCAACAAATGTGACACAGGTAAAATATAAACCATAATCCCTGGATTTTTGTTTCAGCCTTAAATCCTGGAATGATTTATACAGCCATTGTTCCTTCAAATGATGCCCCCAAAATGATCACAAACAACTGGAAGAAGGAATTCTAATATGCAGCAGATGGAATGGCTGCTAGCAGCAATTTGCTATGCAATCATAATTTTCCAAAGAGTAATACAGATATGAACTGACCATTTCCCCAGATGATAATGGTCAGTCCTTCAGCCTGAACTGAAGTAGGCCAACAGTGGAGATGGACTTGAAAATCCTGGTGTCACTATGACTTAGATGGATCTGTAGATGATTGATGTCAACAAGACTGTGTCAACATCTTGACATCATTAACTGTCTAAACTCAATCAACTTCCCATTTTTCAAGATTCATCATCAACAATTTCAGCCACACACAAGAAAGACCTATAAATTTCCTACTTATGCCCTTTCCTTTCAAGATGCTGCTAAGACTCTGTCAAGATGGTGTGCTCCCTCACTGAAGAGTGCTCCAATAAATTTACTTTTTTTTAATAACAGGTAATCTGGTGAGATTTTGCAGAATTCAATATATCCTATTCTGTTTCCTGGGGCTCATCTCATCTCATTGAATTAAGAACATCAAATATGCAATTATGTCCTTTTTCTCTCTGCTTCATCAATGTTATATTTCTCCAATACTACTTTCCTATTAGCATATAAATGTTAAAAGTGAACGAAAGAATATTTAAAATAGTTCTCAGAGGCCCAGTTTCCAAAAGCAAAATGCAGAGAGCCAGGTAATGCTACCTATCCAGTGGGTTGCACTATATAAGAGGAATCCTGAGCTCAAAAGCAGTGAAGTTTTTAAGATGGGCATTGAATCTGCCTTACTGTTCCCCCAGAGGGAGACACTATCATACTAGACAAGAAACAAATATGTCCTTTGCTCCATAAAAAGACAGTATCTCCAACAAGCAAAGATGCTCACTCTACATACATTCTTGAAAAGATAGTCTGAAAAAATGGTAATCAGTCCAACTGCTTAGAAGATATGCAGAAATTTGAGAGACTCATGGAAAATGGTCTCTCTACAGTAATTTTTTATTTTTTAATTTTTTTGTGGTGCTGGGGATTAAGCCCATGGCCTTGTGCATGCAAAGCAAGCACTCTACCAACTGAGCTATATCCCCAGCCCAACAGCAAAAATCTTAATGTTTATTCTAAATACTTATACGAGATAAGACTTTAAAGCACCTGGGGAACTCTTCACCAAGAACTCTTCCTTTTTCCAACAGTCCTTCACCAATACCATTTGCCTTTCTCTTCACTACATTTCATAGCTTAGCTTCTAAATTACCTCCTCAGGAAAACCTTTTATAATCACTTGATATTGAAATAGGTGTCTCTAGTTGCCTGTAGGATCCAAAGAATTCTGATTATATCTTAACTACCATATCACAAAACATATTGTGTTTTATTGGGAAATTCAATTTTTAAATTTTCCTCTTTAAGACATTGGCTTTCTTTTATTTGTTATTATTTTTTAGTTAAACAATCTAAATTAGCCTTCTTTGCTATTCTAGATTTGGAAAACAATCAAGTAACAACAGATCAAAGAACCAGGAAAAAAAAAAGTCTACACACTTTAACAAGGTAATCTGTTCGTTAACATCTGCAACTGAATTTTGTCAATGTAAAATAACAACTCTGTTTTAAGGAAAATAAGAAAGTAGTTTATTCTGAACCAAATATGAGTGTCCATGGACCCGGAACATGGATTTAAGTTACCCTGAAATGATATGTTCCACTGTGGAAGGGATTACATGAATTTTTATAGTCACAGAACAAAAGGAAGTCATAAATCAATACAGTCATCAATTACATTGATGGACACAACATGTAGGCGGGTTACAGCAAGATAGGGAAATTTCTGCTATAGGCTTCCGACGTTGTAGCCAAGAGCTTCAGGTTTGGTAGAGGGTAGAGGTTTGCTAAGCTTAGTGATAACTATGAGAAGTTTATATAACCATCACTTAAATGTTAGACCAGATAAAAACTTAAAATGAATGGCTATTAAAAAGACTAAGGGGGCTGGGGATGTGGCTCAAGTGGTAGCGCGCTCGCCTGGCATGTGTGCGGCCCGGGTTCGATCCTCAGCACCACATACAAAGATGTTGTGTCCGCCATAACTAAAAAATAAATATTAAAATTCTCACTCTCTCTTTTAAAAAAAGACTAAGGGAGTCCAAGATAATTTTTGACTCTCAACCTTGAAACACTCCATCTCTCCATAATCACAACGTTTAATGAGCCAAGATTAAGCAGTCTGCAGGATCTTTAATATAGATGCTGCTTCTTCTGAGACCTTCAGTTAACAGCCTCTTCAATATCCCGTGTATTTATGTGCAACAAGAAGTATTTGCCAAGTATCATCAAGGAATGCATGGATTCCTTCCTGTTCAGTTAATATGGAGCAAATTGGTTTTCTAGCATACCTTGAATGAGGTAAATTAAAGCAGAAGAGTGATAACACTACAAAAAAGATCACTAGTATAATTTTGAAACATTTGGGCTAGAGACATTAGATATTTTTATGGTGGTATCATTATTTGCATAAATTCAATAAAAATCTATTCTCTTTATAACAGGATACACTTGGAAATAGTAGCTTTGACTAGGATTGCACACTTAAGAATGGGCATAGTATACCTGGCTTCAAGGGTTCCCAGCCTTACAAGATATTAGGTAATACATGTAAAATCTGAAATCTTCCTTTGTCTGTCTTCCTCACCTCAAGATTTTGAAAGTCCAATCTGCATTTTTTTGCCAAAATAAAAGAAAACAAATTTTTAAAAATCCTATATGATTATTCTGGCTATATTTATACAAATCTCCTGGAAATTAGACCTATTTTACCAATAGTTCTTACTGTAATTATCTTGGGAAAATAAGGGAAATTACAAAGGGAAAAACTATCTCTGGAAACAAAAACTATAGTCTATTTGTTAGATTATATCTTTGTTTATTGTTTCTGAGTTTTTATGACCTACCTATAGACTGTATTGGATTCTTAATTCTTCCAGTTTTCTCTAATATCTGGCTATAATTCTCAAACTAAGAACAAAACTGCTCAGTTCCTGAAGGTTTACAAATGAAAACTGGACAACTTGATATTAACTTCAGAGGATAAATCTTGTGATGCCTGATGTGTGGGTCACACAAAGTGTTCACCAAAATGCCTGATGCTATAACTAGAGACTCAAACTATGAAACAGGACTGTCAGAGGAAGAGTGCTTCTCAGAATGAGACTCTTTGTCCTCTTCTTTTTCCCTTCTTAGACCTATCTCTTTTACCTAGCACAATAATGCTATAATTAGAATTTCACAACCAGTAGTAGCTGTGGATAAGCTGACAGAATTTGGAATGTATGATGTTACACCCAGGTCTTTGCTGGTTCCTAGCTATTTTTAGCAAGCCAGAGCTTCTGGACAGCAGGAGGGATTAATTGATTGATGTTCACCTGGTAATTTAACATGAAGTTTGATCTATTGTTGATTCTCTATAAATATTTGATTTTGAGAGCTTGGGATACTTAAGAGATTTTAATAGTTTATACATTTGGGGTGCTTTGTTAACACTAGGCACTGTGCAGAGCATTTCCTTAGAGGGATCCTCATGAAGAAGTGACATTTCATTTACTTCACAATTTTTTTTAATGTTTTAGTTTCCAGTTTAAAAAGGCTAAAGAAACCTCATAAAAATTTACTCTCACCAAAACTATCTTAAGGTTTGCTTAAGCAGAAACCTTTTGAAAAAATCTGTCACAAGGTGACAGTGTTCATTATCCATCAACACTAAACAAAAAATTAGGTATTGTGATATTGTCAGCATGTAGCTAATCTTGTTTATTATTATCAAATTAAATGATGCTGTGTTTAGAAACCAACATCCTAGGACAGTGTAGTGATTTTTAGAAAATATAAGGAAAATAAAACATATTTTGTCTCATACTGTTTTGATATTAGACAAATTATGCCAATTTTTACTTTTTCATTGGTCTGCAAATAGGGATTTCATCAGTGTATCTACCAGAAATACTGTGAAATTAGATGTTATATTAAAGATAAACACATTGCATTCCTAAGTGATGTGAGTGATAAAATTTTAATAATAAAAGTAAACTCAAAACCTACAGTACATCTCATTATTTTTTTATTTTTTGAAACCTCAAGTTACCATAACAACAAAGTAACCTGAAGAATTCAATAACTCATTACTTCAATTAAGTATTTCTCCCCAAGAAAACAGAAGATTTTCTTATCCTTCAAGAATGTATAATGTACTGGGGAAAATCTGCTATAAAATTAGTTAAAACAAAAATGTCCAATTAAAACAATGAGTCTCTTAGAAAGAACATCTGCCAGAAATTTCAGTATCCTACTGAGTCTTAAAATTATTAGTTCCTCTACTTAATCCCCAGGCATCTTGAATTTCAATACTTTTAAGATAATTTCTCTGACAATGCCAAAAAAAAAGAAAGAAAGAAAAAAGAAAACCTGAGGGTGAAATGACAACAATTGCTATGAATTAGCATTCTGAATGACAATGCAAAAAAAAAAAAACCAACAATATTATTTAAGATGAAGACACAATATCATAGGAGAGAGAAGTGACATTCTTCCTTTATTAATTAGGTGATTCTAAGATTGAACTCTATTTTAGGAATCTGGTAATTATTTTCTATTAATAATACTAATATTGCTGTTGGTTTCTAAAAAAAATTTTCCATAATTGCTATTTCAATAGCAAGAAGATTCTTCAATTCTACAATACTAAAAATTACATAATAGCTAAAATTGTAATATATTTTAGTCCATTTATTTGTGTCCCTGTCAACAAAAAAGAATGTGAAGGTAAATCACATACTTAAAATTGAAAAAAAATATTGAGCAAATTAATATTTTATTTTAGACTTTTGTGTGTCTTTCATTTATGTAGTTAAATATACTAGCCTTTAAGTTATTTTAACTGAATAAACTTTGTCTAACAGAACAACTTGAGTTAATTTAAGACACGTCATCATTGATGCGACAGATAGGATATAATACTTCCAATACTAATACTGACTCCAATTAAATGAAAGGGTTAACTTTAAAGTTGTAGATATTGAAGTAATAACCCCCTTACTCTCATTTTAAGACTGGTAAAACTGGCCTGCTCGATGTTTTGAAATCAAAAACTTGGAAATCAAAATCAAGGAAGTAAAAGGAGCAAGGGAAAGGGAGTCAATATTTTGGCACTTGTCCTTTTAAAGTCAGCCAGGACTCAGGGAATTATGGGAAGCCTCTACAGGTGTTGCACCTTTGATAAATCACCCTGAACTCTTGATTAGGGAGACGGAAAGAACCCTGGACAACAGGGAGCCAACCAGTGCACATTCTGCAAAGAGGAAGCTCATTGGAAAGGCAAATATCCCTAATGTTTCCAAAGGAAGCAAAACTGACCTATCCTGGTGGATGGCACAATTGGTAGAAGAAGGCTAAAGGATTCAAGAGGCTTCTCACATGTTCTTATGTATGATCTCTGAAGAATCTCAACTGACCCTAACAGCAGATGGGAATAAAGGTCAACGGGAAAAGGGAGTATAACCAAAGCACAGTCACATATAGACATTAAGAAAAAGGCAATGACTTTTTTAATGTGACTTGAAATGTACACTTGAGTCAGTCCTTCCACAAGTAAGTAAAACTGGGAGGTTACAAATAAAGAGTTAAAAAAGACACTACCAGAGTCACACTTTGTTCTACACCAGCTTGAGATCTACTGTTACGTGCAGAACTGGCTGAATAAGTTGTCTGCAGGGCATGCCAAACAAAGTTGGCTGCAGGATGACCTGGCTTCTCTAACCCTCCGTCTGGTTCTTTATCACCTGTTTGCTTCAACCCAAATGCCCAAGCCCAGGCTCAAGGCTGAGCGCTTTGCCCCGCTGCTCAAGGCTGAACACACAGCCTGCCGCTCAAGGCCGAGCACTTAACCCCCTTGTGTGCCAACAAGGCAGCTTGCACACCCAGAGACCCTGTTAGATTTAGGCAGCACAGCAGAAGGGCTATAAAAGCCTTCCCAGCTGCCCCCCCCCCACACACACACACACTTCTCTTTCTTTCTTTTCTCCTCTGTTGCACTGCTGCAATAATGATCTCTTGGTTGCTCCGAGCGTTGTAGTCACTTTCGTTTCATCTACAAATTCCTTACCTCCTATATAGATAAACTAATCTAATTTTACTGATATGATTGCCTAGTTTTAATATTTATCGCTCATATCAACCTAAAAGGTGTAATGTGGCACATAAAAGCCCTAACTGACGTTACCAAGAGAGTTCTAAGAGACACAGCTAAAGGGATCCTTCAACTAACACAGAGGTAATGCCAAAAGTCTACTTTACATAAATCAGATGGCATTTAACAACTCAAGGAGATATCAGATATGGGTACCATTTTAAAAATTAAATGTTGTGTTTCTAGCAACTCTGCTAATGTTTTGAAAACCTGAATGGTCTCACAAATAAATGACATGTCCGACCACACCTTAAGCTCTCATAGCTTACTATCTTTGTGGTTTTCAGAGGCTGGCAGATAATGCTAATTATTTGCAATATGTAATGCTTTGAATATTGTTTATTTTCATCCTAGCATGAGCCCTCCTTCCTGTACACCTTGTGTAGTCACCTGCCAAGTACCATCACAGAGCTATGGACTGCCCTGATACACAAGATGCCCAGAGTCCATTAAGCTCCAGATAGTCATGGAAATTGGACCCTCCATGGAATGGCTTGCTTCCCAACTTCTACAGAGGACCCCTAGATAACCCCTCTGGATGGAATATCTCATTGCCACAGCCAACGTTACCATGAGCTCAAAGAAGCTAGAATAGTCTTTATCCCTTTCTTCTGACAGCAATTCAAGGAACTCTTCAGCGGTAGGATCAAGGCAGGAGATAGATTACCCATAGGCAGATAGAAATGGGGACTTCAGATAATGGGATCCCAACACCTCAGGTTAAAACCCTGGGCTAAAACCTTTTGCATTTGTTTTTGGCTGCCTGACTGAAAGGCCGCAGGCAAGCTTGAATGTTCAACTCCTATCCTTGGCAGAAGCATCATAACAAAATTCAAGGCCTCCATTTATTTTAGTTCCCACCAAAGCATCCCACATTCATCTGCCTCCTTTATCCTCTTACTGACCAGAAAATTTTCCTTCTCTAACATTCCTGTCCACTCTCCTCCCGGAGGTGTCAATGATAGTGTGGGGTACCTCCAAGCCCACGATGGCCACATACAAAACTCCCTCTAAAATGTTCCCTACAAGACCCTGCCTAAAGTTAAAGCAACTCCTCTCCTATCTGTTTTCTGGCTTCCTCAACTATAATCGGAGAATCTTCTTCAAATGTGTGATTAACATATCTGTTTATACACTAACTGGACAGGAACTCGCCTAGCTCCTTTTCTCAATTCTCTGTATAATTATTGGCCTTGCCATTGGGCTTTCCCTGTTTCGGCTATTCACCTCCTTTTTTATAGGATTTCTACAGATCAGAGGGTCCAGAACATACTCTATTAGTATGTTCTATTACTCTATTAGAGTATGTTCTAATAATACTCCATTAGAGTAGCTCTATTACAACTACTCAATACCAGCACCTACAAGAGGCCTCAAACACATGCCCCCTTAGTGAGAAGTAGTTTAAGATACATCATCACCCTTTCTCCCATCACCTCTTTCTTATCAGATAAAAAGAATAAAGCAGGAATGTTAGATAGAACCTGGCCTAGACAATGCCATTTTGAAGCATATTCTCCATCTTAGAACCAGCGTTACCACAAAATCACTATTACTCAGCCTGGCCTAAACCCTGACAATACTCCATCACCATGCAAAGAAACCCCAAGCACTCCATCATCATACAAAAGGAAATAGTTATCTGAGACTAAACTCCTGAAAACACCTAGTTCCTTATAGAGGGGACACCACATGGACCCTTACCTGACAACTCCATCCCTCATTACCCTGTGTCTACTCCAGACTGTAAACAAATGACAGGTCTCTATCCCCACTGGGCCCCCTCTGCAGGTCTGTCCCAAATAATACTGTGTTACTGTTGAGCAGCCCCACTTCTCTCTTTACTTCCTCCATTTACTTCTTTCCTTACACTCTTTACTGCCAAGCATACCTGGCAAAACTCCAAGTCTGATCAAGCCTAGATATGCCTTCCCCATCGACACCTGTATGCAAGCAGCCAGATGATGAAACCAAACCTGGGCTGAGTACTTTCCCTTCAAATTTCAGGACCCTAAGCCTCATCTAGACTTACAACGCAACACAACCATCCTACTCTTTTCCTAGTTAGATTTCTTCCATACTCTGGAAACAGCAATATTGTCCTTTACCACTACCTTAGATCCCCTGTATGCCTTAATTGCCTCATTCTACACTAACAAACTCACTTCATTGCTCTTTTAGGAAAAAAACAAATCAGCTTCAAACCAGAATTCCCATGCCTTCCCACCATCCAATCAACGTGGCTACCTGCTGTAATACTTCTCCTTTTTTTCCCCCTTTGTTATGAGGACAATTTTTCAAGGTATCTTTGAAGCACATGATCTCTAACTTTGTCAAGACTATTTTTCTCTTGGGATTACCTTTGTACCTCTCCCTTATGGTCAATTTCTTTCTACACATTCATGCTATATCATCTCCTTGTCTTCAACAACTGTTCCCTGACACATAGCCACCTTCAGTTATGACAGTTTCTCCCACACTCTTTTAGCTTTGCTTTTATTTCATTGTCTCCTTCTTCTTAGTCTCCAATTTTGTTCCCCCCTCTTCTCCTCCTCTTAAAGCATTCCTAAGACTATTTCTGGGCAGCCTTTTCTACTGGATATGTACTTTCTTCCTACTTTATCACAATCATTCCAGTGGTATCTAAATATCAACTATTTTAATGGCTCCCAAATGTATTTTATCCCCAGTCAACTGCTCCTTTGACAATACTCAAATCAAAACTCCTGATTCACACTACACACACACACACACACACACACACACACACACACACACACAAAGGGTTCCACATCTCACTAAATAGTTCCAAGAGTTACCTACACCCAAAGCAAAGGTTTATCATAATGATCTATTTCTCTCATCTGTTACATTTAATCCACTGATGTCTTTCAACCATTTTGCCTTTTATTTGAAATCATTTGTTTCTCTTCATCTTCATTAACCCAAGTCATCCACAAGAAATCAGAATCATGGGAGATTTGGAAGTTATATAAAGAATTAAACCCAGCACCAATTCTCAAAGCTCCCAATATTACGACATGAAGCAACACAAGCATTTTTTAAAATAGTGGGATCACACAGATGTGTGCTACATTAAAGAAATATATTTTAGTGCTAAGGAACATATTTGAGAAATAAATTAATGATGGTGTTAATATTAAGAGAAATTCATCATGAGAAAGTTTTCTCAGGTTTTTTTAAGGGATTAGTAGAATTTTACTCTCCAAGAATGACACAGTCTGAGAGTAAGCGAATATATGTCAATGGGAACAATTTAGGGGAGAGTGATTTTAATATCAAGATGAGAGAAAGAAGATAAGAAGCCAGATGATCAGTTAGGCAGTTGATGAGCAATTGTGGGAATTTAAACTTAGGTATTGAATTTGGAGTTTGAGAAGACAGTGATTCCATAGATAGGAGTCTCCTTCCTTCACACAACTCAGTTTTACTCATGGGGAAGAGATAGACGCTCTTATACTGAGATATAACAAGAAAGAGATTCCTCATTACATTTGTAAATCTTGATAGCTTCCTGTATGCTGAAATTATGTAATGTACTTCAATTTTCTCTATTATTAGCTGTATCTACAACACCCAAAAATAGCGAGAAATGAAAGCCAAAATAAAACAATTAGAAAGAAACAAGACTGATTGCTATTCTAGAATTATTTTGTATCTTGTTCTCATTTTTATAAATGTATCAAAATTGTCAAAATGGAAATAGAACATTATTTTAGTCTCTAAAACTCTCAATTATGTTTCAAGTTAAAAATCAATGAAAGAATTATTGATCTAGAGTCTTAGAATAAGACATTGCATCTTCACCCAAGCTATAAATCAGATTGTATCAGCCCAAAGCAAAAGGCTTTGGAAGGCAGCTGAAAATAAAATTTAAGGTAGACAGGCATCCAAGATATGACTTATTCATGCTTTTATATTTTTAGTGTCAGCACTGAAGCTGAAATTTCTACTACTTTATGTCAGATTTATCTCGGATGTATTTTAAGCATCAAGAATGAAGTGACAGATCCCATCAGTTATATCAAGACTTTAATCTATAAAATGCCCTGTGAGGTTCCACATATGTTCATAGAAAGACAATAATGTGTTCCATAAATATATATTATGCCCAATTCCCTATTGTCTTTCACTGGTCCGTTAAGTAGATGCATCCCTGGTCCTGAGGGGTGTGAGAGAGGTGAAATATTTATGTATGTCTAAAAGTGTCCATTTGACAATCCATCCTCTATACCTTGAAGCCAAAGGAAAGTTATGCAACTGGAAGGAGGAAAGCAATGGGCTGAGATAAAGTATAAATAAATCCCGTAACAGTTCTTAACTCCAGTTTTCTTCCCTCGATTTCCTTTGCATTTCAGAAACTTTGATTAGATCCTATCCTGTCTGATGACAGAGATCATGTATTCTTTGGGGGGCTTTTTCATAATCATTTATAGAGCTCTTACCATATTCTGGGCACTATGTTAAGTGGTTTACACAGATTATATTATTTAATTTAATTCTTCCCAATTCTTGGTGAGGTTGATACTCTTATTACTTCCATTTAGCCAATAAATTGAAATTGAAAGAGCTAAGTGACTTGCAGGAGTTTACAAAGCTAACACAAGGGAACTTTGGTTGAGACGGTTTTCTTCAGAATAATTTTAAATCAGAAAGGTCATCAGAGGATATATTTAAACCTTATTTTATACACAAACTAAACATTTTCCCTTTGAAAGTTAAGGTTACTTAATTTTCCAAGAAAACAGG
Organism: Callospermophilus lateralis; assembly: GCF_048772815.1. NCBI lineage: Eukaryota > Metazoa > Chordata > Mammalia > Rodentia > Sciuridae > Callospermophilus > Callospermophilus lateralis. The sequence continues at coordinate 131,787,873 of NC_135308.1, forward strand.
GATGAATGGAGAGGAAGGATGAGAATAATGTCTTCTTAATCTCAGCATAAGGCAGTTGTTATAGTTTCGCTTTATGAAAATAAGTCACTGTCTTATGAAATTGACAGATTATGCTCATATTTTTGAAGAGAAAATTGAATTATTATCAATTTGACAGATACTATATAGCTATTCTATATTTTATTAACAATTTCATTTATATATTTAGGTTTTATTTCATTGCAAAAGTGAATTGAATAATTCATACAATATTAATTAAGAAATCACCTTAGGTCCCTCCTCGTATAACTATGAATTATAAGGTTGAAATGAACGGGAAGGCCATCTATGTCAACCTCACATAAACCATTTAATCCCTCAATTGTGCTCTATCCGGGCTTAAAAATCTAGAGTGAGGAGAAACTCCTCATTACAGAGGTGACCATCAGGAGCCATTCATTTACATAACATTTTCCTTATATTGAGCCAATTCTCTTTTCTTGTTCCTTCTGTATGTTGAACCTAATTTTACCTCTTAGGGCTATTCTTTGTTTTTTTTAGCAGCTTTATCCAGATTCACATACTATATAATTCATCCATTTTAAGAACATCCTTTCAGTCTTTTTAAGTATATTTACCAAGTTGTACAACCATTACCACAAACCATTTTAGGACATTTTCATTACCCCAAAATAAAGATCTACTAATTGTCATTCTTCATCTCCCCAAATTCTCAAGCTCATCAAGTCACTAAACCACTTTCTATCTCTATAGATTTACCTATTCTGGACATTTCATATAAATGGAATCACATGATCTGAACTCTTTCTTTTGGATATTTGTTTTACTTATCATATTTTTTCAAGATTCATGTACCTTATAACATCTATAAGTACTTCATTCATTTTTATAGCTAAATAAAATCTCATTGTTTGAATACTCCAAATTTATTTGTACAGTAATTAACTGATCAACATTTGAGTTGTTCCACTTTTGGGCTATATTAAATAATTATTCTGTAAACATATGAATACATGGTTTTTGTGAGTGTATATTTTAGGGGATTCTGGGGATTGAGGGGCATTCCACCAGTGAGTCGCTTCTCCAGCCCTATTTTGTATTTTATTTAGGGACAGGGTCTCACTGAGTTGCTTAGTACTTTGCTTTTGCTGAGGCTGGCTTTGAACTTGTGATCCTCCTGCCTCAGCTCCCAAGCTGCTAGGATTATAGGCGTGTGCCACCGCACCTGGCTTGTTGGTGTATTTTTTGTTTCTTTGGGGTATATACCATTAATACTTCAAGGCACTGCCAAGCAGTTTTCCAAAGTGGCTGCACCATTTTACATTCTCCCCAGCAATGAATGTCAGGGTTGTAAATTCTCCACAACTATGCCAACACTTGTTATTATCTCTCTTCCCACCCCTAACCCCCATACTAGAACTGAACCCAGGAGTGCTCCACAACTAACTCATCTTCTGCCTTATGTTTTATTTTGAGACAGGATCTTGTTAAATTGCTAAGATTGGCTTCAGACTGGCAATCCTCCTGCCTCAACTTCCTGAGTAGCTGGGATTACAGGCACCATGCACAGTTTATGTTTCTCTCTTGTTGTAGCCATGCTTGCAGATATGAACTAGCATTTCCCTAATGGCTAATAGTATTGATTTTCCTTTCATGTGCTTTGTCCATGTGTCTACTTTGGATAAATGTCTTCTCAAGTAGCTGTGTCTTTTAATCATTTTTAATTGGGTTACTTTATAGTTTTATTTAATTTTATTACATATATTTTGGATGTACATTATGATATTTGTCTGTAGATAAACAGTGAGGTTATTACTATGAACAAAAAAATTTACATATCCATCAATGTTCATAGTTACCTTTTGTGTTTATTTGTAATAAGTGTGTATGTGTTTGTGTTGTGTGTGTTGAGTATGTTTTGGTTTGTATATGAAGTGTCCCTCAAAAGCTCTTGTGTAAGACAATGTAGGAATGTTCAGAGGTGATATGATTAGGTTATTAGAACTACAACCCAATCCTTCATCCATGTGACATATTAATAATTTGAAAGGGCTACTGAATGGGGTGATGATTATAGGCAGGTAGGGTGTAGCTAGAGGAAGTGGGTCACTGGGGGCCTACCTTTGGAGTTGATATTTTTTCCCTGACAAGCAAAGTTCTCTATGCTTCCTAGTTGTCATGAAATGAGCAGCTTTCCTCTCCCATACCCTTCCGCCATGATGTTCTGCCTCACCTGGACTCAAAACTATAAAGTTGGCCAACCAAGGACTGAACCTTTGAAACCATGAACCCAAATAAACTTAGTCCTCTGAGTTGTTCTTGTCAGGTCTTTTAGTCATAGTGACAAAAAGCTGACTAACAAAGAATACTTAAAATCTATTGTCTTAGCAGGCACATGTATAATGAAATATTATTAATTATAGGTATCATGATATACATTAGATCAATAGGCTTATTCATGCTACCTAACTATAAAATTGTACCATTTGACCCATTTATTCCAATTTCCTCCTTCTTTCTACTCCTAGAAACTACTGTTGTACATGTGTTTCTATTTATTAATTTTTATTTTAGATTCTGCATGTAAGTGAAACAAAAATATATTCTATTTCTGGATTATTTAAAGGACATTTCATAATATCCTCCAAGTTCATCTATATTATTATGAATTGTAGTATCCCTTTTTAAAGGCCAAATAATAGTCCATTATATATAAATATATATGATATATATATATATATATATCATATATATATATAATACCACAACTTAGGTTGGTTCTATATCTTGACTATTGTGAATAGTGCTGAAGGAATATGTCAGCCCACATATCTCTACAAGATATTAATTTCATCTTCTTTGATTCTATTCACAACAGAGGGATTACTGGGGCACAAGCACACTAATAAGGCACAATGGAGAAAAAAACAATTTCATCAACAAATGGTGCTGTTAATATTTAGTATCCATACAAAAGAATATATCTGGACTTTTATGTTACCAAATATGATAAAAATCAACTAAAAATGGATTAAAGATCTAAACTTTTTTTTTAATTTTTATTTTTTTCATCTTTCATACATTTGATTCAAGTGAGTTATGTATTTCCATTTTTACCCCAAATACAAATTGCAGAATCACATCAGTTACACATTCACAATGTTTACATAATGCCATATTAGTGACTGTTGTATTCTGCTGTCTTTCCTATCCCCTACTATCCCCCCTCCTCTCCCCTCCCATCTTCCCTCTCTACCTCATCTGTTGTTGTTCGGTTCTCTCCCTCCCCCCACTTTCCCCTCACAACCTCATATATGTGATTTCGTATAACGATTAGGGTTTCCTTCCGTTTCCTTGCAATTTCCCTTCTCTCTCCCTTTCCCTCCCATCACTCGTCTCAGTTTAATGTTAATCTTTTCCTCATGCTTAAAGATCTAAACTTAAGACCTGAAACTTCAAAACTTCTAGAAAAAAACATGGGGCTGGGGATACAGAGTAGAATGTGTTCCTAGTATACACAAGTCCCTGTGTGCAATCCACAGCACCACAAAGAAGAAAAAAAAAAGAAAAGAAAAGAGAAGAAAGAAGACAGGGGAAAAATCACTGTCATTGGCAGGAATTTTTTGCTATCACACCAAAAGCTCAAGGACCAAAAACAAAATAAAAAAGTGTGACTACATTGAACTAAACAGCATTTGAACAGCATAAGAAATGAAAGGGCAATTAGCAATTGGTATTTGCAAACTAGGAATCTGAAAAGATTTTGATATCCAAAATTTATGAGTGACCTCTAAATAGCAAAAGGTTAAAAAAAGAAAGGAAAAAAAGGAAGAAAGGAAAGAGGGAGAAAGGAGAGGAGAGGAAAGTGGAAGAAAGAAAGAAAAGAAAGCAGAAGGAAGGAAGGAAGGAAGGAAGGAAGGAAGGAAGGAAGGAAGGAAGGAAGGAAGGAAGGAAGGGAGGGAGGGAGGGAGGGAGGGAGGGAGGGAAAAGAAAGAAAGAGGAAGGGAGGGAGGAAGGGACGGGGGAAGGAGGGAGAAAGGCCTGATTTAAAAATGGGAGAAGGACCTAAATAGACATTTCTCAAAAGAAGACACACAAATGGCCATTGGGTTTGTGAAAAGGTGCTTCACATCATTAAAAACAAGAAAATTCATTTCAATTTAGAACAATACTACCTTGATTTTAAAAGTGGTTTTCTTGTCTTTGAAATGTATCTAACGAGAATAATAACATACATATTACTTAATGACTTTCTTCTTTTGCTTTTAATCATATCTGTTAGATTCATCCCTGTTGTACGCCATTCCTCTACATGAGTACACAATTTTTTATTTGTGTTCTCACTGATGATTATTTGTATTGCTTTTTATTTGTTTTTGTCTTGTTTTGTTTAATTTTTGTGGATCTGAGGATTGAATCCACAGCCTTGTGCATTCTAGACAAGTGTTGTACCACTGAGCTACATCTTGATACTCCCAGCCTGATACTCCCACTTTTTATAGAGTGGTACATATTAATTATACAGAATGATGGGTTTATTTGTGGTATATTTGTACACTCATATAGCATATTTTGAACATCCCTGACTCCTCTACTACCCCCTTTACCCTCCCCTCCCTCCTTCTCCTGCCCCCGTCTCCTTTTCTAATGGTCTCAATCTGAGGTTATTTTAAAACCTGATGTTATGAAAATTCTTATAAATTCTTATTGCTATCTCCTTGTACACACATACAGGAGATTCTCTAGGGAATATATTAGGAAAGAAATAACTGTTTTGCATGTCTTCAACTTCACTAGATAATGTTATAGGTTTCCCAAAATATTTACTTAAAAAGAGAAATCTATACTGATTCTTGTCACACAACTTTTATTTATTTTTAAATTTTACATGTCCCTTTGGTAATTAAGGATACTTAGCTATGATTTATTTATATTTCTTCAAGAACAAATGAGACAGATCAGCTTTTTATTTGTTCATTGGCCATTGGATTTCCTATTTTTCTGGGGTATCTATATAAACCTAAATATAGATCAATCTATCCATCAGTCTTTTTCATTTTAAGTGAGTGATTTTCTTATACTGATTTGAAGGAATTTCCTGTCTATATTTGTTGGAAAAACTTCTGAATTATATGTATTTTTTTGGTTATATGTGCTGCATCTTCTACTGTGTGGTTTTCATTATTTTGATGAAAAGAAATTAGATTTTTAGAGTTATTTTTATTTGTTCTTTTTAGTTATATATGACAGTAGGATCTACTTTGGTATATTTGTACAAACATGAGATATCTTATTCTAATTAGTATCCCAGACTTGCGGATATACACAATGTTGAAATACACATGTACATAGGAAAGTTACATCATATTAATTCCACCATTTTCCTATTCCTATCTCTCCTCCATTCCCTTCATTGACTTTTATCTAATACACTGAACTTCTATTCTTCCCCTCCCATCTCTTTTTGTGGATTAGCATCCACGTATCATTGAAAATGTTCAACTTTTGGTTTTGGGGGGGATTGGCTTATTTCACTTAGCATGATAGTCTCCAGGTTCATCAATTTACTTGCAAATGTCATAAAGTCAAGTATGTTGTATATATGTACCAGACCATCTTTATCCATTCATCTATTGATAGGCATCTAGTTTGTTTCCATAGTTTAGATATTGTGAATTATGCTGCTGTAAATATTGATGTAGTTGAGTCACTGTATCTAGTACACTGATTTTAACTGCTTTGGATATAAACTGAGGAGCAGGATAACTGGGTAAAATGGGCGTTCCATTCCTAATTTTTTGAGGAATCTCCATATTGCTTTCCTGAGTGGTTGCACTAATTTTCAGTCCCACCAACCATGTGTGAGTATACCTGTTTCTGCACATCCTTGCCAACATTTATTGTTACTTGTATTCTTGGTAATTGCCATTCTGACTGGAGTGAGATGGAATATCAGAGTAGTTTTAATTTGTATTTCTCTAATTGCTAGAGATGTTGAAAATTTTTTGATATTTATTGACCATTCATAGTTCTTCTTTTGAGAAGTGTCTTTTTAGTTCTTTTGCCCATTTATTGATGGAGTTGTTTGGTTTTTATGGTGTTAAGTTTTTTGAGTTATGTGTATAGCCTGGAAATTAAACCCTTCTCTGAAGTGCATGTGGCAAAGATTTTTTTTTTTTTTTTACATTCTGTGGGCTCTATCTTCACAATCTTGATTGTTTCCTTTGCTGTAAAGAATATTTTTAGTTTGATACCATCCAATTTATTGATTTTTTTATTTTACTTCTTGAACTTTAGGTGTCTTGTTGAGGAAGTTGGTTCCTACACCAACATGAGGAAAAGTTGGGCCTACATTTTCTTCTAGTAGATGCAGGGTTTCTGATCTAAGAACCTAGGTATCTGATCCACTTAGAGTTGAATTTTTTGCAGAATGAGAGATAGGGGTTCAATTTTATCCTGCTATATATGGATTTCCTGTTTGATAAAAAGAAATTCTTAATTTTAATGTAATCAAATAATATAGTCAAAAAAGTATTTTCCTTTAGGGGATTTAATGTCTTAATGAAAAAAGCATTCTATAGTCTATGGTCAAGAAGGTATTCTTTTATTGGATTTCATAAAACTTTAACACACCTGTTCTTGACTTTTGTGCATGGTAGAAACTACTTAAAATTTCCATTGAACTTTCAATGAAGGTTCAGTTATGTCATTACTATTCACTGAAAAGTCTGTCATTTTCTACCTAGTTGCAACGTCACCTTTGTTGTATATGCCTGAGACTTTCTGATTAGTGCGATCAATCTATCCATCAGTCTATTCCTCTAACCCTACCCAATATAACATAGTCCTTATTTATAGCTTTCTAATATGTCTTTATAGATGTTAGATCATACTCACCAACAACAATGTTGTTTTTCTTCCAGATGTCTAGATTCTATGGAATTTCATGATAATTTTGAATCAACACCTCTCAAGCCCAGGTCTACAGTGACCCTTAGTGGCATCTATATCAAATCTAAAGATCTCTTTGGGAAGGAGTGACATCTTTACAATACTCTTTTTTCATTTCATGATCACAATATATCACTTTTTACTTACATATTACAATGATCTTCAAAAATGACATAATTTTATTCATAGATATCCGCATACTTTTGTTAAACTTATTCCTAAGCATTGATACATTGTTTTATAAATATTATTTTCTAAAATGTCATTTTCTGCTTGTGTCTGGTATAGCATATATTATTTTCTAAAATTTCATTTGCACGTCTTTATGTTGATCTTATTCAGGTTGATTTTTTTATCCACACCTTTACTGAATTGCTTCACTAATTTGTAAAATTTATGTGTATTGTGTTGAATAGAATTAGTATTATCAGGCATTCAGGTTCCAAATCTGAAGGACAAGCTTTAAATATCTTCTAAAAATTTTAGCTTGATAACAAAATTGCATTTTGTTTATCAAATAACCTAGAATACATTTTCTCTGCTATCCTTTGAAAGAATTTGCATAAGATAAGAATTACTTCCTGTTTGAACATCTGGTAAAAGTCACAAGCCATCTTGGTCTGAGATTTTCTTTGTAAAAGATTTTTATCACTTTATTTATTTTATATTAATGGAAATATAGAATTTCCCTTTTCTATTTTACCTTGACTCACTTTGGACAACTGTTATGGTTTGGATATGCAGTGTCTCTGAAAAGCTCATATGTGAAAAAATGCAGAAATATTTGAAAGTGAAATGGTTGGAGTGGAAGAGTTGTAACCTTATCAGTGAATTAATCCACTAATATGGATTAACTGATTGGTAACTGGGCAGACTGGGTATGACTGGAGTAGGTGGGTCACTGGGGGTATGACTTGGAGTTTACATTTTGTCCCTGATGAGTGGACTCTCTCTGCTTCCTGATTGCCATGTCCTGAGAACATTCTTCCATCACACCTTTCTGCCATGTGCTGCCTCATTATGGCTCAGAGATCTGAAGTTGGATGACCGTGGATTGAACTTCTGAAACTGTTAGCCAAAATAAACTTTTCCTTCTCTATGTTGTTCCTGTCAGGTCTTTTGGTCTCAGCAGTGAAAAGTTGTGACCAAAACAGCAAGGTATAATTTCTAAGGAATTTGAAACTTTCTTCAATATTTTCAAATTTATTGGCATAAACTAATTATAATACCATTTATCTATTCTCTCTCTGCAACACTTATAGTGTTTTGCATTATTCATATGAATCATTTATGTTTCCTCTCTTCATGATCAAACATGTTAGAGGTTTGTCAATTTTATTGATCTTTTCTCTTCAAAACAGCAAATTTTTAGCTGACATTATTACTTTTTTTTCTATACTTGTTTTCAAGCTCATTATTCTCCACTCAAATTTATTATATTCTTTCTCATATTTTTAGTTTATTTTACTGTACTTCTCTGAGATAGATACTTAATATTTAGTCTTATTTTCTAAATAAATCTTTAAAGGCACAAATTAGTAATTATTGTTTTATGACCCACAAAAACTATTTGAGTGTCTGACTTATTGTTAAGTAATTATCTTCTAATTTCCAATAAGACTTAATGCAACCATGAAAATGTGCTTCTTGCCTTTCCATCTTACAAAGGTTTTCTTGTTAACCATTTTATTGCTTTGTAACTTTTCAAACTTAACTTTGGTGAGAGAACATGCCACATAAAATTTCAATGTTATCAAGTTTTGAAACTTTCTTTTTTAACATTTTCCATATGTTCTTTAAACATAAATGTTCTTCAGTCTTTGGGGTTCAGGAAGTTGATTGTGTTGTTTATATTATACTAACATTTTTGTCTGTTCTATAAACTAATATGTGATATGTGCTAAAATATAACACAACTAGGATTTACTTACTTATTTTTTAGTAATTCTAAAAATTATCCCCTGATATGTTTTAAGGGTATATTACCTGGTATCTAGGTATGTAAAATTTTTCTTAAAAATTGAAGCTTATATCTCTATAAAGTGACTGTATAATTCTTTCATTCACTAGTCAATTTTGTCTGATAGAAATATAGCTGTAGCCGTGGGATTTTTATTTGTTTCTTTGTTTTGTATTGTTTTTGGTATTTGAATGGTAAATTATCAACTTCAAGGATTATTTTGTTGTTGTTCTTTTTAGTACCCAAGGGATGAGAATTTTTACTACAACTCAATTCAAAATTCCATGGGTGATGTTAATTTCTTAAGAACAGTTTTTTGTTTCCTTTTCTCCTGCTCTTTTAAGTGTCAAAGAAACTTTTCTTGGGAGGTCCTATAGATAAAGAGGTAGGTAGGGACGGTTTTAACTTGTAATTCATACTCCTCAGGTTACAGTCCTTTGAGGAGCTCAGATTTATGGCAGAGCTTCAGAGTTCCTGTATTGCCACCTGATACCCTTTTCTTTTTGGTTATTTCCTGTTCTCTACCAGGCCATGAGATTTGAAACTCAAGTTAGTGTGATCAGTAAAATGTCAACAGAACAACTACAGCATCAGTTTTGAGCCTACCTTCTTTGGAATCTTCATTTACCATTCAACATATCTGCTACCCCTTTAAAAACTTTGGGCTTATTCTTTACATGTTTAACTGGAAAGGTTGTATACTATGATATCTAAGAATGCAGATGCTAAAATCAAGGCAACTTAACATTTATCTCAACTCATCAGTTTACTAGCCATGTTATTTGGGCAAATCACTTCACATCCCTGAGCTTCGATTTACTTCTCAGTAAAGTATAGATAAAAATAACACTCAACTCACCTCACAGTCACTGAGGAACTTAAACAGGAGAGTGGGCTTAAGATAGGTAGCACAATTCCTCACACACAAGTTAGAGATAACCCTATATTGACGCCACAGTAGGAAGTTTTCCTGCACATACACACACCTGAAGGTAAGAAGGTTCCAAGGTTCTTCTTTCAATGGTTTAAAGACAGTATCAGTGATAGGATTTTTCTTTCTTTACTGCTATATGAATGTGCTCTCGGCTTTTCTTCTCTCTCTGGATGACATTAGCACATTTTTTTTTTAATGGCAAAGTCGAAAAGCCATAAAAAATGTCGCGTTTCCTCTGTCTTTTAAAACTTTCCCGTGCTACCCAGTTTTCCTTACAAGTCAGAATGTTCTTTCTTGCCCATTTCTGAATCAATCATTGGGAATAAGGAAACAGGGGCACAATGACTGTCATAAATGAGTCATAATTCCATGACTAGGGGTGCCATTTCCCTGTAAGCTGAGCAGACAACAGTTAATAGTAGCAAAATGTGGGCTTTGTTAGAAAAAGGAGAGGAATGGCTGTGAGTGGAAATCCATAGTGTCTTCTGAAATTTTGAGTATTCTTATCATTGGGTAATTGATAAAAATATAAATAAACCCCAAGGCACAACAAAGCTATAGCCTGAAACATACAAGCATAAATTTTCTTATTTGTTTATATTAAGTCATTAGGGAAGACTCTCTGGGTAGAGTTACTAAGTTCATTATTTTTCTTGATAATTAGTAAAGCAATCTGTCATTTTTTTATCTTGTTCACAATAATAAGAAAAAAGGGCATATCTATTGATACTGAAGTTCACAAACACTGTGCCTTGTGATATTTGGAGAGATGATGTTGTATTACAGTCTAGTATTTCTGTCAAAAGAAATTTACTTAGACATGATTCTTTTGAAGTCAATCTGTCTGAGCTTCTAATCACCACTTCCTCTTTTTCTGGCTGCTCCCAAACAGTTATTGAAATATTATTTTTATTTATTGGTCAAGAATCAATGTTAAACACCAGAATCTCCAGGATAGAGTTATGAACTTTATTTTCTTCACCTCTTTGATTATTATGACTTCTTCTCTAGCCTTTTATATCTTCTCAATAATCCCTCACAGATTATAGTGGCAGCAATAGTCATAGTACAAATAACATTTTGGACCACCTTACTACGTTCTAGGATTTGTGATTCTAGGATTTGTGATTATATATATATATATATATATATATATATATATATATATATATATTTAATCCCACAATAACCCTGTAAATTTGATATTGGCGCACAGAGAAGACAAATTGCTTACTCCAAATACATCCAGAATCTAGAGGCCACACTCAGACTACTCTGCAATACTGTGATAATGGCTGTCCTTTTGTTTGAACATAAGTCCCATAGGGAATTATTCAATAGGTATTTGTGTTCTTATCAAGGATACACCAGGTTTCTTCTAATATTAACATGAATTATTGTGATTTGATTACTTTGGTTTTTACCTGCCTAGATTTCAATCTTAAAATGAATTGATAAATGAATTCCCATTCAATATTTTACTAATATAGTTTGCTTCCATTATTGTCATAATTCCTCATGTTTGAGATCTCCCTCAAGCTACAATTTATATTACCCTACTTCCTCTTAATCGTAAGTCAGTGTATTGGACCTTACCTTTGACAACAATTAATAAAAATTTCCCATCAAACAATATTGACAATGATCAATAAAATATGTCTGAAGACTTAAAGTAACTATACTAGAAATAACTATAATTTTACAGTAACTACAGTATACATTTTCAACCTTATTTTTTAAAACATTATCTAAATCTATATTCAAAATGGGAACTATTCAATCACCTGTTACTAAATAAAATCTGGATTTTTTTCTGTTCACAGGCTAAGAATAAATTTTAAGGAAATATGAATATAGCTCTAGACAATTAAGTAAAATTATCCTATCAGTTTTTTCTAAAATATAAAATGCTATCCATATATAACAAATTGCATCACTGTAGTATCTTTTCAGTACAGCTGTGGTTTTATTATAAATTGGTAGTCAGTGAGCTATATCACATGTCCAAGACTTCATTGGCATTACATCTGTAGCTTTTTCTAAGTCCAGAGAATTTTTCTATTCCTTCCCTGATGTCAGTACACAGCTGTACTTCCTCCTTATTTTCTCATTTTATATAACTGCTTCTTGGTTCATCCTACTAAAACATACTGTATCAATATCCAAACATAGCAATGTTAGCAAATATAGACTGAGTCTCAGATTCCATAGGCAGTAATGAAAATGCCCTTGTGAGGTGATGGATTCATACTACATAGAAATCTCTACATTTTTGCATTTCTAAATATGCTTCTCCTTATCATCTTCCTCTTTATCTTCTCCCTCTTTTATTGGATTCCCTTAGTTTTGTACCCCTATCTAGATAAGGCTTTATCTGATTATTACTATGAGGGGGGAAGGGTTTGGAGAAAAGGGATTAGATATCTTTAGAATTCTAGCAACATATACATCATCTTATTAGAAAGATGCTCCTGTGTGCAGCCTACATATCTTGAAACCACCTATATATCTTGATTTCACAAATTCATAATACAAGTATTATTTTCTCACCTGATAATGAGAAGTTTGGATCAGATGACCTCCAGTCTGGCAACCTATTTTTAAACCTATTAAAAGAAAAAAAAACTTCTCATTACATAAGGTACACTTAGAAGTAAAAAGCATTTGTATTTAGTTCTCTTTTTATTAGGGACTTGAAGAAATTCATGAGAAAAGTAAATATTTTCATCTGAGTGAAAAATCAATAGACCTAGTATACTATTCAACCATAAGATTTGGTTTTTCTTTTCTCATTCTTTCTTCCCAGATAAGGTACAATTTCTCTACCATGGATGTCATTTTGACCTCCTTAGTAGCCTTATTAAACTAAGAAAAAAAGCACTAGATATTAATTATGGAGAAAACATTTTCTCTTTTTTGAATACCAACAATACCAAATTCTGTTTGCATTTATTCAAAAATAGATAACCACAGTAATTTCAACATGGGAGTTGATATCACAGAGTCCAGAATGTGTCTTGCAAGCTTTCAACTGCCCTAGGTGTTTTGTTTTGAAGTAGGATCTTCTGTATTCATCCCCTTGTCCTCTCAGGAGTTGAATTCAGACAGTTCATGAAAGCTACTGTATACTGCACGCATCATTTCCAAGTTCCTTTGAAACCACCACACTTTTTTGGTGGAGAAACTATGTGGCTAGACATTGACAGTACTTTGAAAATCTCAAAAGTCTGTATCCAAAAACTAGTAAGATGCAGTTAAGGGCTGAACTATGAAATGGTGTCCCAGACAAAATACTAGAACAGTGAACACAGTGGTAACCAAAATCTAACCCAGTTCCAGCCCTTGTGGAGTTTTCAGTCAAATCAGAAAAAAAAAATATATTAGTCAAATAGTCATACAGTACAATACCTTATGAGTTTAGAACTAGGGAATTGAACTGGCCTAAAAGGCCAGGTGGAGAAGGCTTTCTGAAGAAAAAATGAGGAAATGAGGAAATGAAACTTAAAAACTGGAATCAGTAGGTATTAAGTGGGAAAAAGTACAAAAGTCTTCCTTTGATTTCAGGAAGCAGGAAGAGCTTATTACTGACGGAGACACAGCTCATTTGAGCATACAGAATTTCATTCACAGTGACTAGAGAGAAGATCAGAGAGAGAGAAAGACACAGCCTGGAAGAGAAGGGAGAACATAGTAAGACCAAAAAGAAGCAAATGGAGCATGATAAAGAGTCTCATCTTGAACTGGGAAACAATAGGAAAAGAAAGGGGTCTTTATTCAAAGTGGTGACATTATCATTATTATGATTCTGGCTACAGTGTGAAGCTGTGTTCTATGTACCTCACATCCGTGAGCTCCCATCTTCACATTTTAGAGCCGAGAGCTGTGATTGCAAAGGATTAAAGCAAATTACTCTTCTATCACACTGAATAATTCAGAGTGCATGGGACTTATTTTTCACATTTATATTGAAGGCACTTATTGCCACCTCTGATGCTCAAAACTGTTTATATTACCATGATGGTGGTTTGTCTATATTCATACCATCACAGTAAGTAATCTCCATTGACAAGGTTCTCTCAGTAGCTCCTGTCTCTGGAATTTATTAAAGGAAATCTGCATTTTCTTTCTTAATGCAAACCCTCATGTTTATTCTGAAACTAGCTTGATTATTTAATTTAATTATATGCAAGAGTCCCAGTCAATAGACAGACACTTGTATGTACAATAATTTCATATTTTATTGCTGTGACATGTGTACAGTGTTTGAAATGTGTTTTAAAACATGAAAATAGGAAATGACTAAATCCTATCCTCTTTAACACATTTAAGATTTTTTCTTGAGATAAATGTGATTGACTTCTGAAGTCACCAAACTAAAGCCATATGTGGCATTTTTAATATGAGCACTATCCAGCTTCTGATTTCTCTGAGCTATATCATGTCATTAATCCATCATCACTTTTTCACAAATCTTTATAAAGGAATCGCTAAAATTGCCTAATTTATGTGACTAGGAAATTAATAAATAAGCTACAGAAATATGCCATCAAAACATGGTTAATTCTAGAGCACGTTTTTCCCCATTCCTCTTCTTGTAAAGTGAAGATATGTTAAAGTAAAAGTAAGTACTGAGCACTGTCTGGACATGTCTTTCCAATCTATCACATCTCTGTGTCCCCTGATGCCATTTGTCATGTTGATTCTCAAATTGTAGCAGTTCTAAAATTACAAAAAGACTTTCTAAGAATAGTAGCATTGATATTTTGAAACGGCGACACTATTTTTAAGTATTCTTTTTTTTTTTTTTTTTTTTTTTTTTTTTTTTGCTCCCTTCTGATGAAAGTAGCTCCATGCTTCCACCCAGTGGGTTTCTTCAAAAAAGTATTAAAGAAAAAATAGGAGGAAGGAAAAAAGGGAGAAGAGGAAAAAATAGTAAGAGTAAGAGGAGTAGGAGAAACAGGGAGAAGAAAAGAAGGAGGTGATGAAAAGCAAAAGAAAAAGCATTCTTTCTTTTCAAGTTTCACAAATGGAAAGGTGTCTAACTTTACCACTGATCTCAATGCCATTTGTCCAAGGATATCTACTGCTAAGCTATACTCAAAAACATTCACCTCTGTGGGACAAAATGTGAACTTGCTTTGCACATGAAGCCTAGTAATGCTAATGTTTGATTAACAACACTTGTCTATTATTACCTTTGACAATATTTTCTTCTGATCCAGCAGGAGCGCAAGCATTTAAAGCTCCAATTTAATACTTCTTGAAAACATGTTTAAAATGAGGACATAATCATGGCTTCAAGTCATAAATTACCTTTAGAGTCATTAAATGCAAAAGACTTCATATAGAATGGTATGTAAATAAAAATAATTTGTGTAATTTCCCCCCATCAGAAAACAACTTAAGTGAATTTTTAGGATTAGTACAACTTTAAATTGATTCACTTATTCATCAGCTATTTGTTGATCAGTTTGTGGATGTTGGGAATGGGGGATATAAAGATGATTAAAAGAATGTCCCGTTCTCACAGATTTTTGTATTGTGATAAGACAATCAGCATATATGCAGATTAACTCAGAATGTAATGCCAGAGAGTGATAAACAGGAGTGCTAAAATTAAACAAGAAAACTAAAGCATCAGAATAAGCTAGCCAGGGAATTTCTGTCTAAATAGATGAGACTGAATAAAGAACTAAATGACATAGAGTAAGATCTTATTGAACAACACTCCAGAATGAGGGAATGGCATTACGGACTAGATCTGAAGTGTCCCCCAAAGGCTTATATGTTGAAGGCTTAGTGCCCAATGCAGCAATATTCAGAGGTTGGTTGGACGTGGGGAAGTGACTGGACCATGAGGGTTCTGATCCCATCAGTGGATGGATCCATTGATGAATCAATAGCTAAAGGGAATATTAGAAAGTAGTAGACACTGTAGTAACAAGGAGTTGGTTGAAAGGAGCATGTCCTTAGGGGAGTGACATTGGGGTCTACATCTTGTTCTCAATCCCTTCCCCTTACTCTGTTTCCTGACTTCCACAAGGTGAGCAGACTCTCCCACTGCATGCCCCCACCACTGTAATGTTCTGCCCAGCCACAGGCCCAAAGCATGAAGCCAGTCAACCATGGATTGAAATCTCTGAAACTGTGAGCCAAAATTAATCTTTCTTCCTTTTAAGTTGTTTACCTCAGGTATTTTACCACAGTGATGGAAAGCTGACTAACAGCATGCGAGGTGCTGTGAGGTGCATATATCCAAATAACCCAAGGAAAGTTGAACCTTTGTAAATCCTTCCAACATTTTTCCCTATGAGCTTGTAGGGTTCACCATAGGCAACTGAAATACCTTACAAAATCATATTGGAACATTTGAATACTTGAATACTTATTGGTAAATTTTGACCTATAAAATGAACCCACAATTTCCCAAAGTTTATTGTCTAAACCCCACACGCTTCTAGGCCAAGGAATTTTCTGGCTGGCAACTTAATATGCTCAGATCCTCAAAACTCAAAAGATCGTGTCAGCCTATATAATATGGGCCATGTGTGTCAGTATCATTTATATAGAATATAATATTTGAGCAAGATGAGCTTTTTCTTGCCTAGGATTGAGTGTTATATCTGATCCAATAAGGGAGTCCAAACATACTTGAAAATTAGCATTATGTTAACACACTACCAATGCAGACATCCAATAATTCCAAAATCTCTTGTTTTTATGGGTGCACTTACAAATCCTTGACATCTTCCAGTTCTCTTCACATACCTCCTGGAGAAGAACCCCTTACTTCCTTTTGGCATGATATATTCTCCAAAGTCTGCCATTTAAATTCACTTTGAAAACCCTCTCAGCCACTTGTGAAGGAGATTCATGAACCTAAATGATCATGGCTCCGTGGAGACCCAGAAGGAACCCAGATTCTGGCTTTTGTTTCTATGCTTGTAATTCTTAAAGATGCTCAGTCCATTAGAGCACATCTACTCACTCCACGTGGATAATGAAAACTCAAGAACCACAGGTGAGGTGGGATGTCTTTACAAAGAGGGCAGGTGTATGTCATAGCATGAATGCAACTGGCCACCACAGCTTAACACAACTCCATGTGATTGTGAAATTAACTGGTAACAAGGATGGCAATTGCTGTTCTTTCTATATTTCAATTCCTCGGTCATAAACAAGCATGAAAGGTTGAACTATGACAGAAATCCTACCTAAAAGCAAGGATATCTAAACATGCTGGATCTTTTAATCTCTAAAAATGGCCTCTGCCCTACTTTTGAATAAGTAATTTATCACCCCTCAGCCTACTTTCACATTCATCTTCCTCACTTGGCAGCAACATAAACTGGTTTATTTGTTCAACTGATTTGCTGTTATTCACATTTACACCTATTTTTTACTTATGAACACACTCTGTTATTGGCATTCCCATGCCCTTCTGTCTATCTCTTCCAGGAAGGCCCATGAACTGCTACTCCGCTTATGCCACAGTTTAACCTGGGACCATAACACATTCTACAAATCTTTTCAGACTTCTCTTCGCCCTTATTTTCCATCTTGTAAATCAAAATGCTTTAGGTGTGATGTCTGTGTCTAAAAGAAAGACTGCCCTAAAATACTCCAAGCTTTTTCTACTGTTCATGCAAGTATCCATGACATGGCCACGTTAATGGCCTTACTTGCCTGTGTTCCTGTCATCATTAGGGACTCTCAACTAAATGGCCCATCTTATATTTTGCTTGAAAGAAACGACCATATTCTCAAAATGTTCTGCTCTTTCTATTTAGTTCCAAGTGCAGAACATTGCAGACCAGATAATTAGAATTATAAGACACAGTTCATTTTCCAATTTTAAAAGGCTCACACAAAGCTTTCCTTACAACATCATAATGCCTATAATTTCTATACTGTTCTAGGTATATAAATGATAGTTATTAATAATGATAATAAGGTCCCTAGAAAGGATTTGAAATATTCAGCAAATATTTACAAATTTCCTACAATGTGCCACAATGCTATGATGCAGATAATCAATGTTGAGGGAATAATTTCACTATTATCATTAGAATTTAGAGACCATCAAAAAATTACCAATAAATTAGCAGTGTAAGTAAATGTTATTTCAGTGACATGATAGAAAATATAGGGTTTACAAGACACAATAGGAGCATGTAACGAAGATGGCTGATTGTCAGGGGAACACCAAGAAAGCTCTTTATAAGAAAGAATTCTGAAATGTGATGGACATTATTATCCAAAGTACATGTATGAAGACACAATTGGGTATCAACCTACTTTATATACAAACAGAGATATGAAAAATTGTGGTATATATGTGTAATAAGAATTGTAATGCAAAAAAGTACATGTATAAAGACAAAAAATAAATAAAAGCAATATGCTATGTAGAGTTCTCAAAAAAAAAAGAATTTTCCTTTATAATGTAAGTGCGATATGGTGATTTTCTTGTTTCGAACCTTAGAGTTGGATGATGAGGTCTGAAGAAGCAAAGAGAATTCTTGAAATAATTTGTTTCATACTAAATTATGTAAGAATATAAATATCAGTGGACTCACCATGCAGGCGAATAAATAGATTACTTCTGGTGTGTCTTCCTGATTTCATCTTTCTTTGCACCCAGAGGTGACCACAAGATTAAAAAAAAAAGAGGGGGGTGGTTAGAGCAAGATATTAATATGCAGGCAATCATCAAAGGTGTGGTGAAGGTAAGAAGTTGGAAAAAATTTGTGTTACAAAGATGGATTGGCATGTTTAAGAGGCTTGGAGTGAACAACAAAATGATAAGCTTGGAGGAATTAAGAAAATTCATTCTAGCTGCACATCAACCACATGAGAAGGGGAGGAGACCCAGATGAGGCAGTAGAGGTGAGATACTGAAAGTTAGTGAAAGTAATGCTAAGATAATTAGAATTGATCCCCAAAGAATAAGAAATAGTTGAACATCTTTTTGCAACAATTTAACTTGATTTGTGATTTAGTAAAAATAACCTGAACACAATGTTGAAATTTTACTATAAAACCACAGGACTTTCCATATCAACAACTTAACAAAATCTACTGCCCTTGTGAAATTACTTGCTATTGCCCATAAATATAGAAGCATAACTTATAATATGGGCAACTAAAAATTTCTAAAGTTCTCAAACTGTAAAACTTCTAAGTGCAGTGGATAAATGTAACATTTTTAAAACATATAATAACTTAGAAAAAGTAACAAAAGTTTCATGGCCCAAACTAAGAGTAAAATAAAATACTGAAAGGTAATTACAAGTTGGTGGAGTGCCTGGGTGGGGTGTACTACACTAAATTAAGCCATTGCCATTCCTTCTCCATCATGCAAAATGGTGTTCTGTAAACATACACCCATTTCCCACCAGAAACAGATGAAAAGATCATTACTTATTCTTTCTCTTATGCATCTGTGATAGAGGGAAAAGAAATCTCTGCACAAATTTGTGACCTCAGGCTTGACCTTGGTCAGGCTTGGTATTTGAATTCCCACCACCTGCTTGGTTCATATCTCCAAAGCTTAGAAATTAATATGAAATGCTGCCTGAAGGCTGGTAAATCTTTAAGACTCCTGGTGAAACTAAATATGAAAATCATCCCTAATGGATCTCCCCAAATTCAGGCAACAGAAGATTGCCTGCTGAAGATGAGCAATCTAAAATTAGAAAGCACATAAGGAAACCATCCACCAAAAGCAAGAATCAGCAGATGCTGTACACAGCAGGTAAAATCCTTAAGATAATAGAACAATCTTATATAAAATACCAACTATATTTAAAGACTAAGTATATAAAGAAGGAGGGAAAATCCTGAATATAAAAATAAACACAATAAGAAAAATTCAAGCAGACTTGCTAAAAAGACAAATATAATTTCCAGAAAATAAAGACTATTAATAGAGACTATGATCAGGGCATCAAATGAAGCTGAAAAGATAATTATTAAATTCTTAGTGCTGAGAAAATTACCAAGAAAGCAATAATTATAAAGAAAAATAAGGATTATTTGGGAGTATATAAAATTTAGAATCAATGAAAATCACCTCATTGTTAATAGCATGGAAAAGAAGATGGGCATTATTAGCAAGAAAACATTTACTTAGAAGTCAATTACATTGCTTGGGAAGAAAGAAAAAATTCCAAATTTCTTGTATTTTTTAAACATATATGTTAAAATTTTAAGTGTAAAACTAAAGAAATATAAGCACAATATGTAATTTGCAATTGAGAGAGTAAAAAGACATAAAATACACCTATCAATTCAATAGCATAAATA
Organism: Callospermophilus lateralis; assembly: GCF_048772815.1. Classification (NCBI taxonomy): domain Eukaryota; kingdom Metazoa; phylum Chordata; class Mammalia; order Rodentia; family Sciuridae; genus Callospermophilus; species Callospermophilus lateralis. The sequence continues at coordinate 131,808,026 of NC_135308.1, forward strand.
AGAGGTAAAAAATAAACATAGAAAAATACCATAAACTTATGGTGAAAATGAATAACAATAATAATTGCAATAAAAATAATTTTTAAAAACCCCAAACTTAGAATTTCAGCTGAAAGATTAGGGAAAGATTAAGGAAAAAATACTGACAAGTATTAATAGGAAATACTAATCTAAAAAATGTTGACATAGTTTGAGTTCTTTATCTATTTGTATATCTTTAATTTTTTTCTTTTGTCTAATTTCTCTGGTTAGAGTTTCAAGAATGATATTGAATATAACTTGTGAAAGAGGACATCCTTGTCTTGTTCCAGTTTTTAGCGGGAATGCTTTCAATTTTTCTCCATTTAGAATAACGCTGGCCTTGGGTTTAACATATATAGTTTTTAAAATGTTGAGGTAAGTTTCTACTATCCCTAGTTTTTCTATGTTTTGAACATAAAGGTGTGCTGTATTTTGTCAACTGCTTTTTCTGCATCTATTGAGATAATCATATGATTCTTGTTTTAAGTCTATTAACATGATGAATTATGTCTATGATTTCCGTATGTTGAACCAACCCTGCATACCTGGGGTGAATCCCACTTGATCGTGGAGCACTATCTTTTTAATATATTTTTGTATGCAATTTGCCAGAATTTTCTTGAGAATTTTTGCATTTATGTTCATCAGGGATATTGGGCTGAAGTTTTCTTTCCTTGATGTGTCTTGGTCTGGTTTTGGTATCAGGGTGATATTAGCCTCATAGAATAAGTTTGGAAGGGTTCCCTCCTTTTCTATTTCATGGAATACTTGAAGAGTATTTGTATTAATTCTTGTTTGAAAGTCTTGTAGAACTCCGCTGAGAATCCATGTGGTCCTGCGCTTTTCTTGGTTGATAAGCTTTTGATGGTGTTTTCCATTTCATTACTTTAAAATTGATCTGTTTAAATTATGTATGGCCTTCTCATTCAGTTTGGGTAGGTCATATGTCTCTATAAATTTGTTGATGTCTTTGATATTTTCTATTTTGTTAGAGTATAAATTTTCAAAATAGTTTCTAGTTATCTTCTGTATTTCAGATGTGTCTCTTGTGATACTTCCTTCTTCATTTTGTATTTTAGTAATTTGAGTTTTCTCTCATTTTCTCTTCATTATCTATTTTATTTATTTTTATTTATTTTATCTATTTTATTTATTTTTCAAAGAACCAGTTCTTTGTTTTGTCAATTTTTTTTCAATCGTTTCTCTTGTTTCAACTTCATTTTAATTGCTGATGACATGATTCTATATCGAGAATATTCAAAAAATTCCACCAGAAAACTTCTATAACTAATAAATGAATTCAGCAAAGTAATAGTATATAAAATCAACACCCATACATACACATTCTTATACATCAATGATGAATCCACTGAAAGAGAAATTAGGAAAACTACTCCATTCTCAATAACCTCAAAAAAAGGAAATACCTGGGAGTCAATCTAACAAAAGAGGTCAAAGACCTCTAAACGACAACATGCTAAAGAAAGAAACTGAAGAAAACCTCAGAAGATGGAAAGATTTCCCATGCTCCTAGATAGACAGAACTAATACTGTCAAAATGGCCATACTACCAAAAGTATTATACAGATTTAATGCAATTCCTATTAAAATCCCAATGACATTCTTTATAGAAATAGAAAAAGCAATCATGAAATTTACTTGGGAAAAAAAAAAGAGACCCAGAATAGCTAAAGCAATCCTTAGCAAGAAAAAGGGAGGCAGGAGACATCACTATACCAAATCTTAAACTACACTACAGAGCTAAAGTAAGAAAAACGACATGATATTGGCACCAAAATAAACTTGTAGACCAATGGTACAGAATAGAGGACACAGAGGTGCTGGAGATGTGGCTCAAGCGGTAGCACGCTCGCCTGGCATGCGTGCGTCCTGGGTTCAATCCTTAGCACCACATACAAGCAAAGATGTTGTGTCCGCCAAAAACTAAAAAAATAAATATTAAAATTCTCTCTCTCTCTCTCTCTCTCTCTCTCTCTCTCTCTCTCTAAAAAAAAAAAGAATAGAGGACACAGAGACAAACCTACATAAATATGGTTATTTCATACTAGACAAAGGTGCCAAAAACATTCACTGGAGAAAAAATAGTCTATTCAACAAATGTTGCTGGCAAAACTGGAAATCCATATGTAGCAAAATAAAATTAAAGCCCTATCTGTCACCATACACATAAATCAACTCAAAGTGGATCAAAGACTTAGGCACTAGAACGGAGACCCGGCACCTAATAAAAGAAAAAATAGGCCCAAATCTTAACCACATTGGCCTAGGATGTGACTTCCTTAACAAGACATCTACAGCACAAGAAATAAAATCAAGAATCAATAAATGGGAAGGATTTAAATTTAAAAGCTTCTTCTCCACAAAGGAAACAATTAATAAAGTGAGGAGAGAGCTTACAGGTTAGGAGAAAACCTTTACCACATGCACCTCTGATAAAGCATTAAGCTCTAGGATATATAAAGAACTGAAAAAACTTAACACCAAAATAAATAAATAAACAAATAACCCAATCAATAAATGGGCTAAGGATCTGAACAGATATTTCATAGAAGAAACAAAATTGATCAACAAATATATGTAAAAGTGTTCAACATCTGTAGCAATTAGAGAAATGCAAATCAAAACTACTCTAAGATTTCATCTCACTCCTGTCAGAATGGCAGTCATCAAGAATACAGGCAACAATAAATGTTGGCAATGATGTAGTGAAAAACGTACACTCATACATTGCTTGTGGGACTGCAAATTGGTGCAACCATTATGAAAGCAGTATGAAGATTCCTCAGAAAATTGGCAATGGAACCACCATTTGACCCAGCTATACCACTCCTTGGTTGATACCCAAAGGGCTTAAAATCAGCTTACTATAGTGATGCAACCACATCAATGTTTATAGCAGCTCAATTCACAATAGCTAGACTATGGAACCAACCTAGGTATCCCACAATAGATGAATGGATAAAGAAAATGTAGTATATATACTCAATGTAATATTACTCAGCTTTAAAGAAAAGTGAAATTATGGCATTTGTCAGTAAGTGGTTGGAGTTGGAGAATATCATGCTAAGTGAAATAAACCAATTCCGCAAAACAAAAGGCCAAATATTTTCTCTAGTATGCAGATAGTAATTCACAATAAGGTGATGACAGAGGGGTGGTGGACAACACTAGGGAAGAATAGCGTTACCTTACATTAGGTAGAGAGAAGTGATAGGAGAGATGGGGAGGGGATAGAAAATATAGTAGAATGAAACACACATTATTACTGTATGCATGTATGTGACTGCATGACCAATATGATCCTATAACATGTACACTCAGAAAAATGAGAAATTATATTCCATCTATCTATGATATATCAAAGTGCATAAATGTATTCTACTATCATGTATAGCTAATTAAAGCAAATAAATTTTTTTTAAAAAATGTTAACTTGGACAAAATAGAATTTCTGGATAAAAAGGAAACTGTAAAAAAATATTATTAAGCATAAAGAGTAATTGGGTGACAAAAGAAAAAATTTACCAGGAAGATATCATAGATATCTGTTCATGTACTTAATAACATGATTGTTAGTAAATATAAATCAATAGTAGAAAAAATACAATGGTAAGAGTCCTTATCACTTGGGCATTCAATTCCTTTGTTTTTTTGTGTGTGTACCTATTATGTGAGAGAAAAGTTTCTTATTCCTCAAATAGCATTTTCAGATGTTTTGTTTGGGTAATTTGGGGGGTATCAATACATGTATATAACCAAAAGTGAAGATTGATCTGTGGTTTGTAGAAGCTGACATAAATGGTAAAGCACATAGACATTCATGGTAATGATAGACATTCAAATGAAAGCAGGGATCATGCCAATGGATGGAGAAAGTGTAAAGGAGAGATGGGGAGAAGGGAATGCCCTTTGTGGGGATGGACAGAGGTTCCAAAGTTCCATGCAATGTTTTCCTTTTAAGAGAGCTGGTGAGTGTGTGGACATTTATATGATTGTTTATACTTTTCCACACAAAGATTTTTAGAATGAAAGAAAGTGATTACCAAAAGACATATAGAAATATTCTTTCAGTTCTCCTTTTGCCAGGTGCAGCTGAATCCCAGTCTGCACCTCTTCATTTTTCACACAACAGTTGAATGAAAAAACTCCAATAATAGGTGGAGTGCAAACGATATATGCTTGAAAAAACTCTGATGTATGACATTATATGTAACCCATCAAAATGTGCTCTTTGTGAAAAGCGTGTCTTAAAATTTGTTAGATCTATCCAATTATTACCCCCCCCCATTTTTATACTCTTAGTTTGGTCATTTCTCTAACTCTGGATTCTTGACTCCTCACCTTTAACTTTCAACATTTATTAATTTGCTGAAGTCTTTTTTAGGATTACTTTTTAAATTATGGCTTGGCTTCTGAAATCATAAGCTGAATCATGGTCCTTCCCCATTTTCTCTACTCACCTTTCTTGCCTTTTGGGGGGATATCAATACGTGTATATAACCAAAAGTGGAGATTGATCTGTGATTTGTAGACGCTAACATAAATGGTAAAACACAGAGATACATACACACACAATATGAGTTCATTCAATATGTTTATTGTCTATTGTTTGTCTTCTTTCCTTCCTTAATATACTATTACCTTTACAACATGGATTTTTTTGTGTCTTGTCTATTTTTTCCAAGCACATGAATCATTGCCTGCACATAGTACTTAATAAGTACTCACTAAAATTGATTTAATTGATTTTGTTAGCATATTTATACTCATATCCTGTATAGGCATAAACTCAATTATTGGTGTTCTTAACGTGTTAATCAACCAAACTAAACTTCAATTTCTTTTAAAATCATAAAACTTATTTTTAAAACTACACTTGCATGATAATAAATAATATTAAAATGTTCTAAGTCTTATTGAATCATCATTAATCATCATTCCTAGTTTCTTGGTAATCATTGCAACTACCCTATAAATTAGGTGCTATTATAATGAACATTTTACAGATAGAGAAACTAAGACACATAAAAAGTAATTAATTTACCCAGAAGTAGTAGGTGGTAGAGCTGGGATATATTCATTTGTACCACATTCACTCAAGTCATGAAAATATAGAATGAAAAGCAACTTCAGTAGTTTATAACAAAAATCAGCCAACTTTTCATCAATATTTTACATAAAATGTAAAAAAAATGAACATATGCTCTGTGGATACCAACCTGCAAACTGACTTAAATGGAGAAAAGAAAGTAAAGTAAGAAAGTAAAGAAAGTCTTTCACTCAGCTCTTATAGCAATTATCTCCACTTGTCCTCTGGTATTTTAATGTTACCTCAGACAATTAATCTCGTCCAATGTGTAATAAGTTTTTTTTAGTTCAAACCGATGGCTGAGAATTCGTTGTAGATTCCAAAGCATTTTACTGGTTTTATTATACCATAAAATATATAAAAAAAATTTCAGCCAATACCTGACAAATGGTAGGTAAATGTTAGCTCCCTGAACCTCAGAATGGTGTGGAAAAGAATTTAGGAGTCAAGCAGACAGGTTTGAATGCCACCTCTGCTACTTCTCCATTATGATATGTGTAAAATTTCGTATTTTCTTGGAGACTTGATCATCACAACAGTTAAAAGTCATATAATAATATTCATTTATTGCTAGGCGCACTAAATGAGAAATGTTTGAATAGACATGGACATAGTAGTGCTCAATCAATATTAGTTATTATATTAGATGATTAGATTATTGATTTCATATGGACTTGAACTTTGAGCTTATTACAGATGTCAAATCCAGAATCATAAAAAAATATTACTCTTGAATTCTTCTGCATACAAAATGTCAAATGCAGACCTTGTGAATAGTGCAGTCTCAGAACATCATTAGTAGTCTATTAACACTAAAATTGTTTTCTAAATCACAATTTTAATGGACAGGACCTAAATTCAAATTAGATGAAAATAATTATTGTGGCCACTGGTTTTTTGGCAAACTGAAACTACCTAGACAGATGATAATAAGCATCTCAGACAGAAAACAAATGCTTTAAAAATATTTTAAGAAGAAGATTTTAGAGAATCTCTTTTAAAGGCATAATATAATGCAACCAGATGAGAAGTGCTATACCAGAAAACACTCTCCTGCTGTGCTACATTGGAAATGGGGAATTTTCTCTATATGCATATATTTTAATTAGGTGCTTTAGGTAGATAGTGAATATGAAAGGTGAAGTTTTCAAGATTACAAATTCTACAAATAGCAACCAGTTTCAATAAGAAGAAAAAAATGTACATATTTTCAACCTGGATTCCTCCAGGTTAGACCTCCCACAGCAAACCACATATTTTATTATGAAAGAATAAATTGTCCTTGTAATGAAGTCCTAAGGCACTGATGCTTTTGACCTCTGTACCCTCAAGCTGATCAAAGATCTGAAGCAAAAACCAGGAAAAATTATTGACTGTCATGAAAAATAGAACTTAAGCATTTGATGAAATTTCTTTGAAATAGAGTTTATATCAGATACATCTCCACCCCCAGCTCCTGATATAATTTACAGCATGATTTTTTTCTTCAATATATTCATGAATATTTCTAATTATGCTAAAAATAAGCCTCTATGCTCACATCATTTATAATTCAAGTCAAAGATTGAAACTCACATTTCACCAAAGGACAAAAGTCAATGAACCTGTCAACTCAGTTGATTTATCAAACTGTCTAAACATTTCTCTTTGGTGTCAAATAATTGTTTTCCTCAGGTTAATCACAAATTTGAATCCTCACACTTTAAATATACTTCTGTCAAGGTATAAGAGAAAAACATTTACATATGTAACTCTTGGCTCAGGGTTACTTGAAAATCTCTCTCCTAGCACTCAATAAGAAGACTTTTTTTGTTGTTCACAAACTTGCAGAGGTTGCTATGCAACCATATTGAGAGAAAGGGAGATTTTAAGTCATAGACTATGAGCACATGAATTAAGGTGTTAGAAGAAAATGAGTTCAATGTGTATGGGTGTAGGCAATACTGTATAAATTATCAGAGAGTAATAAGCTATAAGTATAAAGTGGTTTTTCTGTGAGGAAAAGAAATAAGCCAGAAGAAGCAGATTTTCCAGTTAGAAGCTTGTGAAGTTCTTAGAGTTAATTAGGTCTATCGTTTAATTTGATCATTCAAACAGCAGCCTAGTCATAGCTTAGCACAAAGAAAAGAACAGTGGGTGGACAGTTAGCGGCTAAATTGGGCAGGCAGCTCACACCAGTATAAACCTCTTTTTCTTTTTTCTTCCCATTGTGGCTAAGAACATAAGAATACATAGAACTAGAGCTCAATACTAACCTATGTGACACTTTGTGAAGAGAAGGAATGAATACATGACCTTCAAAATATGTTAGTGAGTTTTCCATCACTGTAACAACACCTGAGCTAATCATTTTATGAAAAGAATTATTTTGATGCACATATTGGGAGGTCCCAGTCCATGATCAGGAGAATCCATTGCTTTTAGCCTGTGATACAGGGAACAGGATAGCACAGTGAGAGTGTGTGCTACCACAAAACTGCTTACCAATGACTGAGAAGCAAAAGCAAACAGGAAGGGGCTGGGGTCCCACCATTCCTTTTAATGGCATGACTTCCTATAACCTGAACCTTCAACTAAGCCTCACCTCTCAGAAGGTTCCACCACTTCTTAATAATGCTAAACTGGGAATCAAGACTTCAACACATGGACCTTTCAGGATGCTTAAGGTCCCATCTATAGCAATATAATCTCCAACTTTGAGGCAAGCAAAAACTGAGGACATACTAGAAACATATGTTCATGGAGCATTACCTCAGCCTACATGATCTATAAAGCCAAAAACAAAATGGCTATTTTTAAATGGAAGTTTTTCTTACCTAATGAAATAGTTTCAACTTTGGATGACCTTCCTCCCTAAACACACACACACACACACACACACACACACACACATACACACACCCCTCAAATCTTTATTAACAAAAATGTCTTTTTAAGTCTTCTTCAATTATGGAAATAGTAGCATAAATCTCTAAACTCTGATTGGAAATTTCACGACATTTGTCAATCTCCTCCCACTGAACACCACCAGAATCTCAACTGTGGTTCATCAGTTTAGGTTTATTATTCATTTCAAGGAGTGTGAACACACATAGAAAACTGTGGTGCATCTCAACAAGAGGGCTTTGTGGACTTGTGGCCATCAGAAAAACTTACACATTGATATCCTAGTTTGCAGTATCTCAGACTGTGAAAGTATTTGGACATGAGTCCTTTAAAGAAGTCATTAAGTTAAAATGACACTATTTGGATGAGCCCTATTCCAATCTGACATGTTCTTATACAAGGAGGACTTTGGGGAACACAAGAGAACTCAGAGAATGGCACACACAAAGGAAAGACAATGTGCAGACACAGTAAGAAGGTGATCATCTGCAGACTGAAGAGAAAGGCTTCTCAAGAAACCAAACTTGACAAAGTCACAATCCTGGGCTTCCAGCCTCCATACTGAGAAAATACATTTCTGTTCTTTAAGCCAATGAGACTGGCATTTTTTTTAATAGCAGCCCTAGCAAATGAATACAGAGGTTTTATAAATAATCTATCATGGGATTTGAGCTTTGGATAGGTTCTTCTGAGAAGTCTAAGAAAGTGGGGCTGATTCTGAGTTTGATCATCTCAAAAAATCTTGTCTACTCTGGAAGCAGACTGGAGTGAGGCTAAGGTTAACCTTGGTAAAAAGGGTAGCAATTCCTCCTCTTACTCAGGAAAGGGGGATGTTGGCTACTATTGATGGGTGACATAGTGACCTTGGTTTTGTCTGTGTTTAAAAACAATGAAGTGCCTTGGTTTGTCTTACTCTGTCATAGTCTCTTGGTGGCTTTGCTTGATGCTGTTTTTTGATCAGCTTACTTATGTCCAACAGGAAAACAACTCGCTGTGCATGCTGGGCCAGCCTTATCAGTTTCTAGGTGTCAAGGACTATTTTTTCTTTCACATTTTTTAATAATTTGGGAATAAATATCTTTAACTGTGTTTTGAAGTTAGAACCTACATAAGAACTATGTTCAAGATCATTTGGTATAATGTGGGATTTATCAGAGTCGTCAGAAAGGTAGGCTGCCACACACAGTATGACCTTCTTCCTTCCACGTTTTCAAGGACTTCTTTTCTACACACAGTCCTATCTCAGTTGAATAGCGAAGCTGCCCATAAATATAAGTGACAAACACACTCCCACTGATTAAATTACCATGACAGTTGACATTCATTTAGCTCTTATTTGCAAAAGAGCTTTACATCATCTTGTCAGTTAAGTCTCACAAGGTGACTATGGATGACCTGAAGAGATCAGGTGGCTTTCTGAAAGGCATAGAGTAGTGGAACCAAAACAGGAAGTCATTTTCTGAGCTGGGAATCCACTAGATGTGTTGTTCACTGTTTCTTTTGATCAACTAACATAACAGCACAGTGCGGGAGGAAGCACAGATAGGAGCAGCGTACTTCTGTTTGTTCCCTGCTCTGCCACATACTACCTTTGTGACTTTTAGAAAGTTGTTGCATGTTTCTGTGCCTCAGTTTTTACACCTTCAAAATGCAATTCATAACATTATTTAGACCATAGGTATTTTGAAACATATTAAACAAGTCAGTACATTAAAAGGGTTTATACTAGTGCAGACCTGGCATTTATTAAGTGGTTCCTACTCGTATCATCTGAACTATGATCTTTCAAAATTCATGTTGTGAAGTCTTCACACCCTTATCCTCAGAATGTGACTGTACTTACAGAGAGCACCTTTAATGCAGCAATTAAGGCAAAATGGGTCCATCAGAGAGAAATCTGAGCTAGTACAATTGGTGTCCTTCTAAGAAAAGAAGATGAGGACAGAGACAACACGGAAAGTGGGACACCATGTGAGGACACAGGAAACCTACCCACACTTGCTTTTGGACTTCTATCCTTGAGCACTGTGAGGACATTTATGCTATTCCTGAAGTTTGTGGCAAACTTACTTTGAACGTGTATCTTTACTGTTATTTTTCTTTTCTTGCTAAATTTGCCATAGAGTGAAAGAAATCGCTTCTTCATAGCTTTTATGTTTTGAGTGAGGTAGTTTCAAAACAAATTTGATTCATTTAACTTTCTTTTTGCTTTCCTAAAGGTTAGCATCTTTAAAGTAGGTTTTATAAATTTTTTTTTTGTTGTTTAAATCACCCAGTCTGTGATACTGTCGCGGTAGCCCTAGCAACCTGATACAGCTACGTATCAAAGTTAGCCACTACTAGAAACTGAACAATTCCAGTGAATTCTTGTTGCATTTCTTACATGAAGATATTGATGAGCTATTGAAGAACACAAAATACTTTGTTCTGTATTTTAGAATATGTAACATCATCTCTTGGATCTTCTGTTGATTTTTTTCTGAGTGCTTTTTATAGAGGATTCCTTGTTTTTGTCTCACTGATAGCACCTTCTTATATACTCACTACCTCTTACATTCTAATTAGCAGGTGATGAAATCCACATACAAAGAATAAGGGAGACAAGTTAATGAGAAAGAACAAGATAATAAAGACAATAAGCATGCAGATACTAGTTCCAGGCCATGACCAGTCACTAGTCCCTTTTGAAAATTAGCAAGATGCAAGAGAGAGATTTCTACTATTGTCTAGACAACCTATGCCCAGATCAGGACCTGCAACTATGCACCGCCACTTTGAAACCTTCCTCAGCTAAAACCAGAACCCTAGCTTCTATTCAAATCATAGATAGCAATGAAGATCATTAGGAATTTTCAACTCATCCTGCAACAAAGAAATATTTTCCTACGTTGTGCTATCTGAAAACAGACTCTTTCAATGAACCCTTCTTAGCCTGCAATCTCAAATCACCTAAAATGAGGATGGGTTCCCTAAATGCCTTAACTCAATTTCTAATTCTTTCTATCAAAAATCTGGCACTTTATTCCTTCATTATTAGAAAAGAAGAACAAAAATAAACTTGGGTATGCAGAGAACCAAGTTGAAAATCTGGCTCCTGTTCAGCAATTATGTGAAATCACATCAGCTAATGATCTCTCCATCTCAATTTTCTCCTCTATAAAATAAGAAAATATAAGTAAGGGAATAAATTATAAAAAAAACCTATATCATATAAAAAAGATACAAAAATAATATGTTGGGCTGGGGTTGTGGCTCACAGGTAGAGCGCTCACCTAGCATGTGTGAGGCACTGGGTTCCATCCTCAACACCACATACAAATAAATAAATAAATGTTTAAAAATAATAATAATATGTTGTATGAAATATATATATATATAATATGCTATGTTCAAAATTTTTAAATGTTATTCAATATAAAATATTAGGAAAACATAATTGTATACAATTGAAACGATATAGGAGAAAAAGCATCAAGTCTTTAAGTTTCTGTTTTCATCAGAATTGGCATTCATCTGCCAGTAAATGGATGGAATCGGAGACTATCATCATAAGTGAAATAAGCCAGTCCCAAAAATCCAAAGGCCGAATGTTCTCTCTAATATGTAGATGCCAAGGCACAATAAGGGGGAGGGAGGGAAGGATAGAAGTTCATTGGATTAGACAAAGGGGAATGAAAAGAAAGGAGGGAGGATAGGCCTAAGAAAGACAGTAGCATGGATCAAACATAACTTTCCTATGTTCATATATGAATACATGAGCAGTGAAACTCCACATTATATACAATCACAAGAATGGGATCCCAATTAGGATAAGTTATACTCCATGCATGTATACAATGTCAAAATACCCTCTACTATCATTTATGTCTAAAAAGAACAATTTTTTATGAAAGACTTGATGCTGATCATTAACTGCCCTGAAATAATTGATTATCAATAATAGAGTGGCTCTAAAAGTAGAAATTTCTTTCTCTTAACTCATAGTCTGAAGTGAGCAGTCCAGATAAATAGTCTGCCCTGCTCCATGCAGTTAGTCAAAAGACCAGGATCTTTCTTTACATTCTCCTACCATTCTTAATGTCTCACTTTTATCTGTAGGAGTGAAATTGAGTGCTGTCATATTAAGTTTAAATTGGCTAGTAGGCAGACAAGAATGTGGTACAACATACCCAGGACTAAGTCCAAAAGTGGCACACACTATAGTTTCACTCACATATTTTCAGAGAAAATTTAACCATGTAACCACATCTAATTTGAATAACTTGGAAGCAGAAACAGCTGTGAAAGGGGAGAAGGGAAATATCAAGACAAGAAGATCATGCTAAAATAACAACAACAAAAAAAAAAGATAAATGGGAATTAAAATTTATCTTTAATTTGAAATTTAAAATATATATATCATTATTTCTGTTGTCACTGAATAAAAGCATCTATAACAAAAGTATCTTCCAATAGCTCATCATATAAAAATTTTCAGACTGTTCTAAGAACTACATAAAGCACATTCAATTCTTTAGAGAAAAATGTGAAGTATAAATCATCACCACATATTGTTTGGGATATTTAAATGAAACAAATATTGCCATTATTTTACCTTTTCTAATTGTGAGAAAATGTAATTTAAAATCTATTTTATGTGATCTAAATCTTTTAAAATCATATTCTCTTTTACACATAGCAATATAAAGAATCCAAAGGAAAACTTTTCATTTAATAAATTCAACTCAAAGCTATATATTCTTGTGGTTACCTAGGTAATAGTTGCTATAACTCTAGAATTCATGATAAGTTTAGCATTGTATTCCTAATTAGTGCTATACTATAGATCCAAGTTATTATTTTAAATACAATCATAGCTAGATAGGTTAAACTTTGCATTGTTTTCCATCAATACCAAACATGCATATTTGTTCCATCATTGTCAGTATTTCAAATGCCAATTTAAAATTCATTCTTCCTTGACTATTTTTCTCAAGACCAAGAGTTTTATAAAATTCATATATAGATATATATGTGTGTGTATATATATGTTTATATCAATGGACATAAGTCTTAGAGATGTTAGCAGCTATATAATTGAATTTGTATAAAAATAATGTCAATTCATTTCTATACTAAGGATATATTTGGAAAATATATATATATATATATCCTCAAAGACTTTTAATGCTATTTGTTATTTGTTCTACTAAGTAGGTCAAAATTAGTTATAATTATTTAGCCAACAAAACTTTATCTTGGAAAACCAAAAAATTTGAACTTGATTTCTATGTATCATTGTTGTATCTTTAATTATTGGATTGGAACCCATTCTAAAGTACTTAAAAAGTTTAATTGGTGCTCACACAGGGCATAAATGATTGCCTCTCTTAAGCTGTTTGCTAATTTTAAATCAAGAAGTAGTACTGCATATAAGAGTAAGAGCCTAATGAATGCTGTTTCAAATACATGAATACATGAAAGACCATGAATTCTGTTTCAAATACAGTTTATAAAATTGGTATTGATTAGCGATGTATTTAAATGTAAGTATCCAAGGTAGAAATTTCTGCATTAGGGAAATTTGTCCAACTCTTTTTCCAAAAGCATAATGTCCATAAAAAGTTTAGTACTACCTATATTCTAAAACAACTATCGCATAAAATAATTTGACTGGCTTCACCAGATCTCTCTTCTAGGGATAAAATATAAACACACACACACACACACACACACACACACACACACACACTGCTTCTCTTTTCTCAAGATCTAATTCTTCGTCCTTAACATTCTTTTCAATATGTGTTTCATCTGTGCTATTCCAATGACACTGCTCCTGTCAAAGCTGCCATTTATTTTCATTGTACCATTTCCAAAAGTCAACAATTAGTACTCATCTTCCATGTCTTTAGTCAGGAGCAATAACATGTACCTGTAATCTCAGTAATGACTCAGGAGGCTAAGGCAGGAGGATTGCAAATTCAAGGCCAGCCTGGGCAACTTAGTGAGACCCTGCCCCAAAATAAAAAAATAAATATGGTTGCAGATGGGGCTTAGTGGGCAGCACCCCTGGGTTCAATTTTCAGTACCATAAAGAAAAAAAAGTGAGTAAAGAAATCCTTGGGTTTCCAGGACACCAAATCTCCTGGTGTCTTTCTATCCCTCTTACTGTTCCTTCTTTGTAGTTTTCACTATCTCCTCTTCGTCTCAACTTTTGAACTTTGTAGCACCTTAGGGTTTAGTCAAAGTCACTTCTTGGTCACTTTACCATTTACCCTCACTTCCACAGATGATCTTTCCTGATCACATGGCTGTACATGTCATCTCTATGTTAATGATTCCCAGATTTAATCCCCATTCTACTTCTCATAGGAGCTTCAAAATGCCCTTATTAAACTGCTTACATGTCAACATAATATCTAATAGACATCTCAAATTTCACATATTTGAAATAAAACTCTATCTTCCCACCTAGACCATAAAGCTTTTCCTTCATGTTTACATTTTTCTGAGGCCACCCACCCAGGAGTCTCCCTTGACTTCTCTCTAATCCTCATTTCCCAAAATCAACCCATCAGAAAGTCATGGGCTGTTTTAAAATTTTTGTTTGTTTTTGCTGCATTAGGAAGTGAACCGAGGGTCTCTACCAATAAACTACTGAAATACACACCCAGCCCTTTGTTTGTTTTGTTTTTGACACAGGGTCTTACTAAGTTTCCCAGACTGGCCTCAAACTCATGATCCTCTTGCTACGTGGAGCCCTTAAAATTGGGTTCTCCAGAAAGTAGACACTAACGAGGAAGTGGCATTGAAAAGATTGGGTAGTAAATTTATGAAAGAAAAAGGGAAAAAATATGGGATCGGGATGAGGTCAGTCATGATGCTGGACCCAACAATGTTTCTACCAATTTATTGAAGTACTCCTTAGCAAAGAATGCTCATTATAAATGGTGAGCATGGTTCAGCCATTGACTGAGGTCACCTAGATAAGAGCATCACTTGTATCCAAAAGCTGAGGTGGGTCTTCTTTCTTTCACAAATTTACTACCCAATCTTTTCAATGCCACCTCCTGTTTAGTATCTACTTTCTAGAGAACCCAAGCAAAGTAGGAAATTATATCACATTTTTTAATTGTTTGTCCACCTCAGTAGAATGCAAGTTCTGTTAGGAAAGTGACTTTGTCTATCTTTTTAATCATTGTATTAACACATACCCACTATTAGTCAGTTTCGTGTTACTGTAATGTAATACCTGAGATAATTAACTTAATAATGGAAAAGTTTTATCTTATCTTAAATTTTGAGTTCCTATATCCCATTCAAGGGCAAGTCCCTAATGACCTAAGTTTCTTCTAGTAAGCTCACCTTTTAAAGAGTGTACCAGTCCCAATAGTATCACAGCCTGGCAAACAAGCCTTCCATACATGGGCCTTTGGGGGACATTGGTCCAAATCATAGCAATCCCCCCCGCCAAAAAAACCCTAAGATAGATTGTCAATGCAAAATGACTTTAAATAAGTAAATTACCTAATCCATAAACAGCATTGCAGGACCACAATTAAAACGTGAAAAAGGAAGAAATAGAAATCTACAATTTTTAACCCAATATATCAAGCTTTAAGTTATGTTTGGTTTTTTAGTGAAATTTTTATGAAATTTGTTAGTTTTATTCACAGAATTTCTAACATAATTTTTAGTCAGCTGATTCATTTCAACTCAACACAAAAAGTTTTAAGTTTGCCAGAGTGCTTAGATGATACATTTTAATGGTGTCCATTTCATTAAATACATCATTAAATTGTTTGAATTTTTCAACCAAAATCTTTAGTGTTAAAAGAAACAGCACAGGAAATTTCCTGTAAGTATGTAATTTTTTTTCAGCAGACAGAGCAAGTTCATATTTCAGAAATATTAGGTTAGGAATGGAGAATAATTTTCTATTGTATAAATCCCAGTTTGTTGCACTTTGCCAAAGGCAATGAAATAAATGTTAGAAAATGTTCTCTCATTTTGGATGGGCCTGGCAGAAAGAGCATAAATAGAAGGGAGAATAAGCTAAAAGTCTATGTGACCTCTAAAATTGTAGTTGACTGAACTATACATGCATGATCTCTATAACTGTTTTTAAATGGGTAGGCAAACTTAGAAGTGTGTCCTCCAACTCTGTGCACAGAAGCTATTTATAGATGCAAAGTGAAGATGTAATTCAATAATACCAAGTTAAAACCATTGTATTTTGAAATATCTGGGCATTATCACTCAAGTTATTTAATTATAATATCAAAAGTCTTTCTCTCAGTTCTAGACTCACATAATGGGCGTGGAAAATTGACAATGTAACAAATGCACATTTTATAACACTTCTGATAATACACTGAGAAAGTTGATTTGAAAAGGTGCAATACAGTGGTACTTCCTAGTCCTTGGCATTCAAGTAGGAGCATCCTGACATGAGGCAATAGAGTGGGAGTGTGGAGAACCCTTGAGTTATCTACCATAGACTATAAAACTAGGGTCACCAGCATCATTAAATATTGTTTCACAAAAAACCTTAAATACCCACTTTCTCGAATACTCCAATTAATTTACTAACCTGTTTAACCAAGCTTCACAAAGACTTAAGTTTTTTTTTTTAACTACAATTGAAAGTGTTAATTAAACATAGGCCTTTTTTTGACAATTTATTTTTTGTAAATATTTGTTTATTCTAATTTGTTACACATGATGACAGAATGCAATTAATTTTATATTAAATATATAGAGCACAATTTTTCAAGTCACTGATTGTACACAAAGTATTTTTACACCATTCGTGTCTTCATATGTACTTAAGTAACGATGTCTAACTCATTCCATCATCATTCCTACCCGCCTTGCCCCCTCCTTTCCCCTCACTCCCCTTTGCCCTATCTAAAATTCCTCCATTCCTCCCATGCTCTCCCTCCATCACCATTATGACTCAGCATCCTCATATCAAAGAAAACATTCAGCCTTTGGTTTTTTGAGATTGGCTTGCTTCATTTAGCATTACATTCTCCAACTTCATCCATTTACCTGCATATGCCATGATTTTATTCTCTTTTAATGCTGAATAGTATTCTATTGTGTGTATATATACCACATTTTCTTTATCCATTCATCTACTGAAGGGCATCTGGGTTCGTTCCATAATTTAGCTATTGCTAATTGTGCTACTATGAACATTGATATGGCTGTGTCCCTGTAGTTTGCTGTTTTTAAGTCCTCTGGGTATAAACTGAGGAGTGGGATAGCTGGGTCAAATGGTGGTTCCATTCCCAGTTTTCCAAGGAATCTCCGTACTGATTTCCAGATTGACTGCACCAATCTGCAGTCCTACCAGCAATGTATGAGTTTGCCTTTTCCCCCACATCCTCACCAACACTTATTGTTGTTTGTATTCCTGATAGTTGCCATTCTGACTGGAGTGAGATGAAATCTTAGAATAGTTTTGATTTTTATTTCTTTAATTGCTAGTGATGTTGAACATTTTTTCATATGTTTGTTTGATTATATATCCTTCTCTGAAATGTGTCTGTTCAGTTCCTTGGCTCATTTATTGATTGAATTATTTCTGGGGTTTTTTGTTTTTGTTTTTTTGATGTTGAGGTTTTTGCATGCTTTATATATCCTAGAGATTAGTGCTCTTTCTGATGTTCTTGTGGTAAAGATTTTCTCCCATCCAGTAGGCTCTCTATTCACCTCACTGATTGTTTCTTTGGGTGAGAAGAAGTTTTTTAGTTTGAATCCATCCATCTATTGATTCTTGGTTTTAATTCTTGCACTATAGGAGTCTCATTAAGGAAGTTGGGGCCTAATGCAACATGACAGAGATTTGAGCCTATTTTTTCTTCCATTAGGTACAAGGTCTCTGGTTTAATTCCTAGGTCCTTGATCCACCTTGAGTTGAGTTTTGTGTATGGTGAGAGATAGAGGTTTAATTCTGTTTTGTTACATGTGGATTTCCAGTTTTCCCAGCACCTTTTTTTCTTCAGATTACAAGAATAATGCATATACTTATTCTGTTATTTAGATTAGACTAAACCATGGTAGCACATTCCAGAACTTCTGGAGTCTAACCCATCAGAGTGTATTTAATATCAATATAGTTCTATTACCTGAAATAACTCAAAACCAAGTTTCCTTTCATCTATGGCTATATCATTCTTATCAGACTCTATAAGCAGATAGAACTGCTTATAGAGTCTGATAAGGAATCATGAAAGAGACCTATCCACTTCTACAAAAGCCAAAGAAGAGAATGACACATTTGTTTTTCATTCATGTATTGAGCCACATAACACTTCCACCACAAAGGAGTTAGGGATATATGCAGTCTCACTATGTTCCTGATGATGACCCTATTGATACAAAAGGAAAGAATGGATTTTTGAGGACAGTTCACGTTTGCTCCACATTTATACAAAATTAAAACATTATAAAATACGATTTTAAAAATAAATCACTCCTTATGACAATCCCATAAGGATAATTATCATAAGGGGTTTGTTACATGTCCCTATTCTCATTGTAGTCATGAATTTAAATATATTTTAAATGAGTCCATAGTGTGCCCAACACTTTCCAACTTTAGAATAGAACCAAAGATTCTTAAGAAGGCTAAAAAGATGTTAAAGAGACTACTTCATTGTCTCTCCATCACTGCACACTAGCCACAAGATGTTTTCTTCTGTTCTTAGGATATTCTCATTTACTTTGTAGTTTTCTCTGCCTGAAACCTTCCAATTTGTTACAGGAATGGAGCTTTTCTATTCTTCGGGTCTCAACTCATCAGTCATCTCAGAGAATGCTCTATTCAACGCTGATTTAGGATAGTGTTTTCCACTCCATGATTCTGTCTCATGAGCATATGTAAATATTTTGTAGCAATTATCACCATATAAAATTATTTTACTTATTTTTCTCCATTAGGATGTAAGCTCCAAGAAGAAAGGAACTTATCTATGTTGTTCAACATGGCTTCTCATCATTTAGAATGTTACTTGGTACACAGTAAGTGCTGAATGAATCAATCAATCAATATTTCTAAGGCTATGTGACAAACTGGCCAGGAATTTTGAGGCTTAAATCAACAATGATTTCTTATTTCTTGACTTTGTGCATTAGGAATTCATGAAGTGCTCAATTGAGCAGTTCTTCTGCTATATGTAGTATTGCCTAGTTTCACTCATGCAACTGTAGTCAATAGGGAATTCATATAAAGAGGCTTCTCTTGTTCCATTCCATGTGGCCTCCAACCACTCAATAATCTGAACTGGGTTTCTTTACATTATGGCTGCTGAGATCCAAGATAAAGGAATGAAAGCTGTAGTCTGGCATCAGGTCATTCCAGAATGCCATTTCCACTCCATTCTATTGGTCTAAGCAAGTCAAAAGTCCAGCTCAGATTCAAGGAGAGAGAAAACAGAGCACATTTCTTGGAGTCTCTGCATGCACAGTAAAGGGACTGAGGAATCGTTGACAGCCATATTTAGAGACTTTTCTCAATAACTGCATCAGTTAGGATTCAATCAGTGAATCATTAATAGTTAATATAATAGTTGTAGAATAAGTTACAAAATAATTAAAGAATAGGGTGATAATTTTGTAAGAATTATATCTTAAACAATTGTGAAAGAAAAAGTTAGAATCTGAAAAAAGAAGTTAGATGGTCAGCGGAGTCATCAACATCAGTGTGAAAAGCCAGATAGATGCAGCTACCAAAGCAGAACCAGGAGCTGGCTGGAAAATCTATGGAGAGCTATTACCTCTGTGGATTCACAGTATAGTAGTGGTAGACCTGGGATTAGGACCAACAATTCCAAAGAGGTGTTAGAAACTGGAGCAAAGCAAAGCAGAAACCCACTAGAACCTATGTACACTTTGTTGAAGTTTGAAGCTGATGTTGGTCAGCAAGACCAAGAATCTGAACAAAGAGCTGGACATGTGGTGGAGGAGCAGGGAGATAAGTAAGAGTCCAACAGCTATCTCTATAACTACCCCAGATAACCATGACAACTTTCATAAAGTGAACTTACTGATTTGATTCTACCTTCCAAATCATGCAAATTCTTCTTTTGGCCAATTCTAACCAGAAGCCATCTATGAAAGAAATTGGGAAAACCTCAGTATATTGATTGACATTGCAAAAATCACAAAAGCATACTTACTGTTTATTGATATAAAACATAAGCATATACTGTGTGAGTTGTATATCTTTCAAAATCTATACACATACCTCTTCCTTGTTTTTCAATTTAAAATATTTAGGATGCTCTAGACATCAACTTTCACCTCAGATCTCCACATGAACTCTTGCTCTAGCTACCTAATCCCACCCCAACTACTGTTCAACTCTTTACCACCACAAAACCTAGCGTGACAACTTTCTGAAATATAAAACCAGAAATTGTTTAATCCTACCTCAAAACTTTCATATGGGTTCCCATTATACTTAGAAAAAAATCCAAATCCTTCACCCCAATTAACAAGCGACACTCCATGATCCATAGTCTGGCCTTTTTCTTCCACTTTTACATTATCTAATCACTCCCCTCTCTTGTCCTTTGCTCTTCAGCAACATTGGTCTTCTTTCTATCTTCAGATAAAACACATTCAAATTTTCACTTGCTGATGCCTTTGATTTTCGCCCACCTAGCTTTTCCTGGTTCTTTCAATGTCAATTTGGCACCTCTGCAGAGAGGATGATTTTAAAGGAACCATGCGGTCTCTTGTATAAGGAGCTTCTTTATATCCATTGGTATTATGCACTGATTGCTTGATTGTTTATTTGTTTCCTTCCACTAATAAAAGTTCCGTAAAAGTAGGGATCTTTTAACCAGTGTTCACATCTTAAAAAACAGAGCCTTAGTGAGAATTTGTTGACCACATTCATAAACATATTACCCCTTTTTACTAAAAAGAGCTAAAACTTGAAGAAAAGATAGTTCAAAGCATTTCTGGGGGAAAAAGAAATTTCAAGATGAGTAATTACTTTCCCCTAAATGTTGCAGACCTCCTTTAATTGCTTCTAAATAAATTTTTCAGTCAATTAATGCTATTGAATTGCTAATTAAACTCTAACTGAAAACAAACACCAAAACATTAGGCAGGATCCCTAACATCAAGAATGACTTCCGGGGACTGGGGTTATGGCTGAGTGGTAGCGCACTTGCCTACCATGCATGACACACTGGGTTTGATTCTCAGCATCACATCCAAATAAATAAAATAAAGATTCATCAACAACTAAAAAATATTTTTAAAAAAAGATGACTTCGGTTGGCTGAGGTTGTGGCTCAGAAGTAGAGCATTTGCCTAACGTGTGTGAGGCACTGGTTTGAATCTTAGCACCACATATAAGATAAACAAATAAAATAAAGATACATCAACAATTAATAAAATAAATAAATAAATAAATAAAGATGATTTAGGTGAGGAGAGGACTGTATGCATGAAAAGCTAAATAGCTGCCAGGCAGCAAAGGGTGGATATTAGAATGACACAAATAAAAGTAAGGAGAGCTATAGTGAGATTCAAATGTATTATTTTACAGATAATTATTGAGAACATTTTCCCCTTCATGCTGAAATATAATTGCAATTTTTTTAAAGATTTTTGAGCCTAACTTCATCTATAACTTGGTAACAAATGTTTGAGAACCCTAAAAAAACTATGCTAACCAATTCAAAAACAATAAAAACAAAAAATATAAATGATGTTCTCAAAGAAAAAAATGGAACAGGGGAAAAGCTGTTGTGTAAAGGAAAAATGGACATATTCAGTTGTTATAATATACACATTGGGGAATGATTTAAATATTTATAATTTTTAAATAATGAGTTCATTATGTTTCTTTTTGTAGAAATTTCTACCACCAGTGTCATTTAAAAAAAATTAAAATGTTTCCCCTAGTGTAACTCTCTGCAGTCATGACTTCAGAGTCGACATAATGCCACTCAAATACAGTGATATGATTTTTAAAAATAAAGCTCAGTGTGAATGGGATTAACAAATTCATTTATTCCTGTTAGAAAGATCTGAGGTAATATAAGGTCATCAAATGTCTAGAGAAAATAAAAGATGATGTACTGGGGAAAAGGTCACAGAAAAGGAAAGTATAAAAAAGATAAATGTTACCTACTTTTGAAAATAACCAGCTTGAACATCTACCAATAGCAAAGTTCTTTAATTATTCTTAAAAGAAATGGCAGGGAGGGCAAGTTTAAGTAGAGTCTATCAGCAAAAGACAACCATCTTCAGTTCTCCCAGGAAAAAAACTCAGCAAGATGTAGACTTGAAGTCATTCTGTATGGCCATATCACCATGGTAACCTCCAGCTCAGGCTACATTATATCCGTAGAGCAGTTAAGAACATTCCTTCAAAAGGAAAAGCATACATGTAGGTCACACTTGGAGTGTGGTATATGATGCCTAAGAAAAAAAGATTCATTTATAGGGATATAGAAGATGAATGCTGTAGGCATGAAACGTTTGGACAATAATACTTTTTTTGAGTTTCTCATTATAAGGAAACATGAGAAATTTTAACCTCAGCTCGTGAAATTAGGAGTATTCCTTATATGGCAAGAAAGACCAAGTATAAAATTAAAAAATGGTTGAAAGTTTACTGGCTACATAATCCAGAAAGTTATTTTCTCCACTTAAAACCAAGGTGGAAGAAATGTCATTTGTCCTCTTCTGGAAGCACAAAATACTTTTATAGAAGCCATGTATATCCACCCCAGGGCATTATGATAAAAAGACATTAGTGAAATACATTTGTACATAAGGAAACCTACGCCTCATTCATTAACAATACATGTATCTGAGAAATAAGAATGAAAAATTAACTAGAATAATTATGACACCAAACACTTGCATAATGTTTATTATTTGATTGATGCTTTATAGGTATTTGCTTTCTTAATCCATCCATCAACACCAAAGAATAGATACCATTATTTTCTCTATTTTATAGATGAAGAAACTAAAACACAAATAGGCCTAGAAATTTCCCCAAGGACACATAGCTAATATTTGTCAGATCCAGATTTCAACGTGGAAGAGCTTGGCTCCAGAGTTTACGTTTTTTTCTGCTATGTTGAGGCAAGACTATGTTAACAACACATTATTCATTCATTTTCCTTTATGTACAAATAATTAAATGCCTCAAATTTTTGTTGTGTGAGTTACCTGTTCTTGTGGGCCATGAATTCAAGAGTAGCATGATTTTTGTGGCTGAGGGTTCTCATGAGGTTATAATTAAGATGCTAGATGAGGCTACAGTTATCTGAAGGCTTGATTCAGACTGAAAACTCTGCTTCCAAATGGTTCACTCATGGCTGTTGGCTGGATGCCTCAATTCCTTGTAACTTGGACTTCTGAATATAGCTCTTCGTGTGTCTTTACAAAATGGCAGCTGTCTTCTCCCAGCATGAGAGCTTCTCCCAAAAGCAAGACCAAGTCAGCGGCCAAAACATTACATTTACCAACATGTTAGACATATTCTGTTGGTCACACAGAATGCCATGTATTTATAAATACCACATCTAAAGGCATGAATACCAGAAGGAGAGGATCACAGGGAACCATCTGGAGATCAACTATCACAGCTATAATTTTAATTTCTCTGATTAGTGCAAAGTAGGCCTGGGATCAGGGCAGGGCAATCGATTAAAGCACTTGGAAGGCAAAATGCAAAAAGGTACTCATTCTTGGTGCCAACTCGCATGGCCCAGAGAATGAGTGCCTCTTTTTATTTTGTATACTAAGTATCTTGCTTTCTTTACCCTATTCCCAACCTTGGTACAGAGGATAAACATTTTCCATGTTTTATTTTACTATCATTTTTTTTAGATTAACAAATCAGTCATTACTTATCTCTTGAAATCTTTATCTTCTAAATTTGGTTGGTTTTCTTTAAAGTTTAAATATATTAAGCCTACATTCTTGTCATAATTTTTAATAGAGCATTTTGTTTTTAACAGACTTATTTAATATTCATGTATCAGTAACCTGTCTTATGTGTCTAGAATGGAAACAGTTTTTAAAAAGTGTTCTTAATCTATTTCTCACAGGTATGTTCTATAAATATTCTAATATCGTGATATTTGAGTTATATTTATTCCAATTTTTCTGGGGTAATGCTCTATAATTTTAACCAAAAAAGTTTTTCTTTAATTTTTTTAGTTGTAGATGGACATAAAAACTTTGCCTTATTAATTTCTTTTTATGTGGTGCTGAAGATCGAACCCAGTGCCTCACACATGCTAGGCAAGTGCTCTGCCACTGAGCTACAGCCCCAGCCCCTTTACCAAAAAAAGTTTTTAAAAGATACTTCTTCATTGTGAATTACAGCATCATATGCAGACTCTGAGGTATTTGCTCTCATTTGCGCTACAAAATTCATCATTTTTCAATGCAAGAATACTTCTTTAATTACTAATTATGGCTTGGCAATATGAGAACTAGAATTCATTCTTAATTTAACTTTATTGAATTAAAGTTTATGAGGAAAGAGATTTATGGAAAAATGTTTAAATTGATTTAAAATTTATATTTAGACAGGCACAGTGACACACGCCTGTAATCCTAGCAGCTCAGGAGTCTGAGGCAGGAGAATCTTGAATCCAAAGCCAGCCTCAGCAAAATCAATGTGCTAAGCAATTCCGTGAGACCTGGTCTCTAAATATAATACAAAATAGAGCTGCGGATGTGGCTCAGTGGTTGGGTGACCCTGAGTTCAATCCCCAGTAACCTCTGCCAAAAAAATGTATATTTATCATATGAGCAATACTACAAAATAAAGCCAATGCCAAAGGAAGGAATGCATCACTTGTCTAACATATCAGCTTCCTTTTTTAAATGCATTTTCTCCCGGTCATGTCCTAGTTGCGCACAATAAATCACCCTAGATACATACTTGTTTTTCTATTATATCCTAACCATCTCTATGTACTAAGCACCTAATTATATAATCCTTATATTCATCATTTCACATCTAATTTTTTGTTTTTTACTTCATAAATTCAATCATACATAAATATAAGGAGGTTGGTAAAATAAGCCTTCAGAACCCATTATCCAGCTTCAACAATTATCAGTCACCTCGGGATCAATTTTAAATGAAAAAATCTTTTGCTGAGATGTATTTCATCTCTCCAAATCTAAGAAGTTATGAACTTAAATCATTAACTTGCAATGTAGATTTTTAAGCTTTTCACAACTCCGTAAGACATGTTCCCTACATTCCTGGCTCGTCATGAGGTAGCCCAATCACCATGGAAAGATATCTTCCATAGGCTATAGCTGATAACAGAGGTAAGAATGAGCTATATATCTCTTGAGTTGCTCAAGAGATGAGAATATGTTATAAATTTCTACATTATTATATATTTTTAAGTGAATGTGGAAAGCATATTAGAAGCAATTAAAAATCATCCCAAGTTAATTTAAAAATAGCAAAGCCTCAATACTAATCACTTAATGGTGAGTTGTTTATCCTTTTCAACTGCTTTAATCATTGTAAAAATGCAATTTTTAAAGAAAAAAATTACTGGTTTGAAAAATGATAAATCTGGGGTGGGGGTAGAAAAAACCAAAATGTATTTTTGTTATCTGAGACCTGGGGAGAAGAGCAATTGACCGCTGAGTTCAATTAAGTTCTAGAGAAGAAAATCAGAATTAGCAAATCCTTAACAAGTCACTCTGGCAGGAAATTAATTTTTGATTAAATAACATGATTATAGAGTGAAAGGGTTTAATTCATAGTGAGATATTGGATGGCTTCCAAGTATGTTACTTATTTCTAAGAATTAAAGAATTACTTAAAATAGCCTAAAATGATATTTTAAACAGCATAAAAATGACTTAAAAATTGGCAGCAACTAGTTATCTATGGTTAATACTTCAATATTATGTTGGATTTGGCAATGTATTCATTCTAGTGACTTTTTAAAAGTTTTGTTTCAAATATGCCAAAATTCTTCCATTGCTGATTCAAATATCCACACATTCCTAAAATAGGTAATTATGTAGCTCAGACTTCAGAGGGACCCAGAGCAGTAATGGAAGGAAAATGCTGTGCCGCAGTCTGGCTGCAGCAAAATAACTGGGGGGTGACGAGCAACTTGTGTACATTGATACAGCAGGAGTGGGAGCCGTTTATTGTAGGACAGGAGGGGTATATATACATTCCACACAGCTTACGTTAATTAACATAAACTAGATACAGCAGGCAACCAATAAGGAATCTCCACACTTAATGGCTCGCTGGCGTTACTTCATAAACCACTCCCTCTGGCAAAATGCCAGGCGCCATCTTGACTTGTTTACAGACCTTAACAATGCTGGAAAGGAGCTCAGGAGTCACCACCCCACTCTAACGACAAGCTCAAAACCGCAATAGACACGAAATATCAGCCACCCTTCTTAGATTCTAGATCTGTCAGAGAAATAATATCACAGGGCAAACCACGTCCCCAAATGGAAACACTAACAGGTAGATACCAAGAAACCAGAAGAAACCTCTATGGGAATGGGTACCAGGTAGGAAACACTGGGCTATAACTGACAAACTGTTGGTGATGAATAAGTACAGAGTTAGGAATTCTGAAAGGACTCACTTCTTTTTGTGAATTTTACCTCTAGGAGCTCACAAGTCCTCACAGTAAATAAATATAAAGGAAAAATACTCTCATGTTCCCAGCAGGGGTAGTAGAAG
This sequence comes from Callospermophilus lateralis, assembly GCF_048772815.1. Taxonomy (NCBI): domain Eukaryota; kingdom Metazoa; phylum Chordata; class Mammalia; order Rodentia; family Sciuridae; genus Callospermophilus; species Callospermophilus lateralis. The sequence goes on from NC_135308.1 coordinate 131,834,767, forward strand.
TCACCATTTTGAACTACACCAGAGCACTTGCTTCTTCTGCATGAGGTCTGTCGTCACAAGACGCTATTTGATCAGAACCTAACATTTTGGGGTTCTAGCAAAACCTAACCTACCCAACGCTAATCAGTCCTTGTCTTCCACAGAGAAAGGAAAATAAGCCAAACCCAGCTCATTCTAACCATCCTGTCTCATCTAAACAGGGCACAAATCTGAGAAGCAAACACTGGTGAAGTTCACAGGGTAGGGGCATGAGCTTAACAAAAGACTGAGATTTAATCATAGGACTGTATATACTTCCCCCCACCCCTACATCATGCCATCCTCCTGTTACCATCTAGTAGGATGTCCAGTTGGAGTCCGGGTTCTCAGTGTCCTGAACAAAGAATTGAGTAAGACATGCATAAGTGATAAAGATTTATTGAAGGTGAAAATAACAGTTCATAAAGTAGAACAAATACACTCCACAAAGCAGAGAGGAGTGGGGAGGCTCCAGGCCCCAATGTTAAGGGATTATTTTCTTACATGCTGAATTGTGAGGTGTTCCCCTCTCTGCACAGACCTGATTAAAGACCACTGCCTCAATTTTTCCCATTGGTCACTTTGTGATACCAAATTGGAATACTGAGCATTTTGCCTCCATTGTTTGCCTTTATTTTTGCCTAATTAGAATACTGAACCTATGGAGGGAGTTTCACAGACAATGAGCCCTTAGTGGCATGAGTTGTCATGGTGATATTACAGGGACATGATGACTCCTCTCTTATCTTGTACTCCAGCTATTTTTCTTACACCCTGCCCCATCTTGACGTCCCTAAACTGCTATCCTAACACTACTACTATGGCCTGCTTACTGGTGTCTATTATACACAATAAGTGGACTCAGGGACCATGATGGCTTTAATGCTAATGCTAGTCAGAAATCTGACCTTAGAGCTGTGTGTCTTCTTCTGGCACTTGAACTGTTCCAGAGGCTCTGTCCACAGACAGTCCTGGAAATGGGAGCTGTAAAGATCTGCCTAGTATTAGATTTAATCTGCTGAACACTAAGTTCCAGTGCAAAGTCTTGGACTTACCTCCCTGTCCTATCCCCAGTGAATGAGATCCTGTGCCACACTATGCTGCCTGAGTTTGGTGGTAGTGTAGGTGAAAGCAGAGCCTTGGACTTCTAGGTAACACTAAACTGGGTCAAACTTGAATCTTACAGTCTCAGTGGTGTACTGAGGCTCATTCCATAACTGGCAATGATCCAGGTTGACACAAAAGTCTGTCCCTGTGTGGCACAGATCTCTTTCTAATGGCAGAACAGTTCTAGAGCCCTGTCTATAGGCACTGACCTGGCAATAGCTGACTTGCTCAAGGTTGGGAAATTGATGGTGGAGATAGTCACTTGGCCACCAAGGCTGATGGTAAGCTGGTAATACCTGAGTCTCACAACAAAAGGAACAGTCTGTGTACGTGATCTCAAGTGGAGTCCCACTCCAAGGCTGGAAATGATGGTGGCTGAAACTCCGGTTTATCACAACAACACACAGATCTCTGCCTAGGGCCGGGGCAGGTCTTGAGGTTCCACCTATAATCTCTGACATGCATCTGGGACCTTTATTTTCTACCCAATGTTGGGTCTCCCCATGGCAGGTCTGGCACTAGTCCCATGCTAGCTTTTGTGTTCTACTCCCCAGTATGTAGAGTCTGGCTCCAGGCTCTACTATGCAAGGTTGGAGGGGTAGGTGTGGTTCCAATCAGCCCCTTGACCTGACCTAAGGTACTTTTAGCATCTCAGAAACTGGCCTTGGGTTAGGGAACGTGGGTCTTTTCCTAGCCCTGGTCACCATGGCAGGTAGCCCTGGCACTACATTTCAAGTCTCAGACCTGGACTTAATTCTTATCTCCCTCCCTCAAATGAGAGTCCTCTCTCCACACTGGGCTGCTTGGAGTTGGGTTAAGGGCAAGGTGGACACGCAACTTTCCATCCTGCCTACTGCAATACACTTTTTTTTTTTTTTACTTTTTATAGGTTCTTTTTAGTTATATATAACTGTAGAATCTATTTTGACATAATTATACAAGCATGGAATATATCTTATTTAATTCAAACCCCAGTACCTCTCCCTCTCCTTCTACTTACCCTCCCCTGCTCGCTTCCTTCTATTTATTTCTTTTCTTTTTTTCATACTCTTAGAAATACCCAGGTGCCACAAGAAATCAACACGTGCTCCAAAGTGCAAGGTGGGCAAGGCAAACTTCACTTCTGCCAGAAGGGTGAGCTCCCTACCTGGCTAGCAAGTACACCTGGGCAGGTAGTTGGCATGCTTTTATCCCCCACATAGCACTCCCCCTTTCCCTGATAGGAGGAGCTTAGGGTTCGATTTACACAATTAGCTAATTTTAAAATTGAGACTGGCAAAGGGAAGGGCTGTAGTTAAAAATAACTACAATTAGATCTTTATATCCCAATTAAGGCTAAATAGTATATTGTAAAGGACCATCAAACTTTCTATTTCTCACAATACTATAAGCAGATATTATGGTCTCTCACCTGATTTCCTTTGCTCTTGTGAAAGTTTCGTGTGTGAATATCAGTTCAATTTAGAGTGTCTAACCGCCATCTTGCTTCAACCTCCAGAGAGGAAAAAAGAAAAAAAAAAAAAAACTAACAGAACAGATTATCTCGGAAACTGTGGGACAACTCTATGTGGCATAATAATGCATAAGGGAAGTGTCTGAAAGAGTGAAAGGAACAGAAGAGATATTTGAAGAAATAACTTTTACTGGACAGGATATGAGGAGGTCCCCAGAAGGGAAGGGGACTTCAACTCAGGCTTGGCAGTTACTGAACTTAAACCACAGAAAGGAATTTAAGAAAGCATCAAGAGGTACGGGCAGAGACTTATAAGGGCAGGCAAGGTGTTTAAGCTAGTTGTACCATTCACATAGACCAAACACATTTTTGTCTTTCCACAATGTCAGAACATATTGATTAACAATAAATTAACAAGATATACCGCTTTCATCAGTGGCAATTCACCATATACTTATGGGTCACCTGATAGTCCCAAGCTGGGCAATCACAAGTTCTTTTATAACTTCTATTGTCTATAATACTCAAGTCACACTTTACACATATACACAAACACAACACACACACACACACACACACACACACACACACACACACATATTATAGAAAGGCCAAGAAAGGGTTCAGGCAGCCACAGGGGTTCAGGAGGCTGAATAGGGAGAATAGCTAAAGAGCAGACAAGAACAAAAAGAGTCACCTTACGTGATCAGGTAAGATTATGAACCAGCAAAAAAAAAAAAAACTTGTTTAGGGCTTCAGGGCATAGGGTTGTCAAAGCACAGGAACTTACTCCAGGATGAGGTCCAGACAAATGTCAGTTTCAGAGTGTCATGATATCTTGGGGTGCTTCTCCTTTTATGAGTCTCATATGAGGAGGTTGCTTTTTTCAGTAGTCTAGTATGTTTGATAAGATCAAGGGCTCAGTTTTTCTGATAGGAATTTGATATGCCCATGTATCTGATGTGCTTCTGATTCGTTCAATAAGTTCACTGATGGTTATTTTTATAAGCATGACTAATTTATTTATCAGTTTGTGCCTTTCGGTTGTCCTAGGCAGATGGTGTATAAACAAGGTGTAGAATCATTATTCACCTCAGCACTTAAACTTAAAATGGAGTAGATCATGGCAACCTACTGCTTTGTAAAATAGAGTGACACAAGTTTAGGCATGGTCTGAGGTTACTGTTCTACACATTGTGTAGTAATTCAGAGCAGGGCATAGCCTGGTGTCTGCACAAGGAGATTTATTCAGGATAGCAAGCTATAAAGCAGGATATGCATTCAAAGAAAGAGCAAGCATGAGCACTTGAGTGAAACAAGTTTTGGGAATCCTCAGCCTTCTTAAAGAAAATGTAAATGGTGAGCATGAGAGGTGTATGGGGTGGCATCAACCTAATGAATTCAATGTTTTGTTGTTTTGTTTTGTTTTGTTTTGGGGGGGTTGTTTTTTTACAGAGTGCAGATCAGGTCATGATGGTCTGATTCTGAGAATTTCCAGGTTGACATTAGATATAGAGGGCACAGATGACTAGGTAAGATTAGGGACTTAATAGATAGTATTTGGACTGTGCCCATAGCATGGATCTCACTCTGTCATTTGGTTTTTGGGTTTTTTTTTAAATCTCTCTAAAAGTACATTGTGTAAATTAACAAAGTATATAGTCATCCATTAAGTAGACTTACAGCTCTCACATGAGAGATATCAAAGAATCAAATAAATGGAGAGATATTCTATGATCATATATAGGAAGACTCAATAGTGTTAAGATGTCTGTTCTTCCCCAAGTCATTTGAAGAGTCAATAAAATCTCAATTCAAATTCCTCACATTATCATTGAACCTCAACAAACTAATTCTAAAGTTTATATGGGAAGGTAAAAGGCCTAGACTACCTACCTAAACAATACTGAAGAACAAAGCTTGAGAATTGACATGACTTCAAGACTCACTACAGAGCTACAGTAATAGAGAATGTGATACTGCTGAAATAATACACAAATAGATCAAAAGAACAAAATATAGAGCACCGAAAGGGCCCCAAAGACATGATCCATGAAGAAAATAATTCATAAACAGGACTTCATTAAAAAGCAGAATCTACTCTGCAGAAAACAATGAGAGAATAATGATAAAGCGAGCCAGAAATGGGGAGAAAATATCGGTAAAAGACATATGATAGAAAACTGTTATCCAAAACACCCAATCACTCTTAAAACTTAATTTAAAAAACAGTTAGAAAATGGACAAAGGACCTGGACAGGCATCTCGCTAAAAATGACAAAGATGGCAAGCAAACATGTGAACAAATGTTCAGCATCTTAAGTCATTAAATATCTGCTAATTAAAACAATGAAGTACCAATCGAACAACCCAAATCCAAAATACTGACACCACCAAATGCTAAAAAAAAAAAAAAATGTGGAGAAACAGAAGAAATCCTCATTCTTGGTGGGAATGTAAAATAGTATTGTCACTTTGAAAAGACCCTAAGGGTTTTTCCAAAACTAAATATACTTTCACTATATAATTCAGCAATCACACTCCTTGATATTTACCCAAATGAAAAACGTTTGCCCACACACAAATCTACATGTGAATATTTATAACAAACCTATTTATAATTACTAATGTATAGAAGCAAACAAATCAGCAGATAAATGGATAATCTATAGTACAGATAAAAAATGGAATATTATTCATCTCTAAAAATAAACAAGCTATCAACCTATAAAGAGACATGGAGGATACTTAATGCATGTTACTAAGTGAAGGAAAATCTGAGAATACTACATATCATATGATTCCAACTTTATTTTAGAAAAGGCAAAATAATGAAAACAGTAAAATGTCAGTGGTGTCCAGAAGTTATGGTTGAAAAAATAGAGCACAGAAGATTGTTGGACAATGAAATTATGTTGTGCAATATAATGCTGGATACATAACATTGTACATTGATTCCAATCTTTAAAATGCACATCAAGTGAACCCTAGTATAAACTGAACTTTGGATGATAATTATACATGAACACAAGCTTATTTACTGTGACCTGTGCACCATTCCATCAGTAATGTTGATATTGGAGGCAATTATAAGTGTCAGGGTTTGGGTTTATTGGAACTCCATAATTTATGAATTCTGTTGTGAACCTAAAATTGTTCCATAAACTAAAGTTCACTAATCTTGAAAACTTTGGACTAATTGTCAAAGGATTTAGTTACTAATTTCAAATCATTCTCTAAGTGTTTATTTATTGGGATCTCAAAATATCTATTTAAAAAGTGTAGAATGAACTATGTCAAAATATAATGACTAAGCTAAAATCTAAAATAAGAATATTCTCCAATATACACGGAATGAAAGGATATGATGAAAATTTAAATGGCAATTCCATTTAAGCTTCTATTTCAACAGACTCTTTTTAAATTTTTTTAGCTGCAGATGGACACAATACCTTTATTTACTTATTTATTTTTTATATTGGTTCTGAGGATGGAACTCAGTGCCTAACTTGTGTGAGACAAGCACTCTACTACTGAGCCCCAGCCCCAGCCCCCAAGAGAATTAAAAAGAAATTCTCATAGTGGCAAATGTCTTATGTGTCTGAGCATAATTGATATTCAGAAAAGGGGTAAAAGAAGTGTTATGGAACCATATGATAAAGTTGCCATCACCCAATTTAGCTTTATTCCAAAAACTAAAACTAAAGATACATACTGAGCCTAGCATAAGCCATTCTAGAATAACTTAATAATTATTAAATCTGTATTGAAACTTCTTTGTATGCATTTGGTTGTAAATGCAATTACTAGTTCCCATTTGGAATGTAATGCCCAATAATGAGCCCAATTGTTGAACTTTTGAGAAATGATTCTGGCATGCATAGATTATTTGATACATAGGACAAGGAATAATGCTTTACATATTCTGTGTAGGAATACTTAAGAAATACTTTAGATTGATGATCTTCCAAATGTGGTTCTTGCTTCAGCAATCTGGGAATTTCTAATATTTCCATATTCTTAGATCCAACTCCATGCCTCATTAATCAGAAATTCTGGGAGTAAAGTCAGATAATCTGTTTTTTAAAGGTCTTCAGCTAATTCCGGGATCTGCTAAACTTTGAAAAGTTGTGCTCTAAATATTTTCCACAACACATTTAATGCAGATTAGATGCTTACAGTGTCACTAAGAAGACTGCAAGACCAAGCTCACAACAGGGTTTCAAGAAACAAAGAACAGAATAGAACTGACTTCTCGAAGAGTTACCACTCCTGGATCCTGTACCATAACATGATCCATAACTCATTTCATCAGCATGTGCCATGACTACAGAAGTAATATACTGATATTAAGTATACTTAATATACTGATATTAAGCCACCATTACTGTCTACATGTATGTGTATCTCAACCCTAAACACTGGAGAATGAAACCTGTAGCAAACTTCATATGTTCCTGACTGCTTCTCACAGAATAAAAAAAGTGGGGGCGGTCACAAATACTGATCCTGTCTCACAAATCTTGGATCCTTGTATTTGTTTGGTAGATCACAGTATAGAACTAGAAACACAGATGCAAGACAATAAACCCAAAGGACAAAATCATCACTTAGACACGATCCATTGTGTTTTGAAGTCAGTAACTAGAATTATCTTTGGTTCAATAGCTATCTTCAAGCATAATTAAAGAAATACTAAGGAAACAACAGTTTAGAAGCAATTATATGTTAAGGCAATCATTACCAACTTGTTACATGTCGTTGTCTGTCAGGAGCCGTCCATGGGCTGTCTGTGTGGACTGTTGCACATAGTAGCCAAATGAGGGGACAGGTCTGGCTCTGAAACTCCCTGAACCGCCCCCTTAAGCTCTGCCTAAAATTCCACACAGCAACTGAGATGGGTGTGACCTGGCAGAATGATAATCAATCTGCTGAACACAAGATATCATGGTACAAGACTCCACCCTTGAAACCTGATCCCTGCCTTTGATGTTCCCCATTATAAAATAAACCAAAAGTGGGCTCCTGCTCTCTTTCTAGCATGGAACCTTAACCCTTAAGATCAAAGAGCCGTGTCCCGAGCCATGTCCTGCCTCCCCTTTCTGGATACTACTTTCTGTGTTTAGTGATTTTTCGCCACTACTTTCTTAATTTCTTAGCTTAATGTTGCAGCCAGCCCATTTAAACCCAGTTTGTCTCATCTGTACGGGTCGTGGTTGAGAATTATCATCATTTATGAATTTATATGTTCTTATATTTATTGATTAAACTGATCAAATGAAATGATGCCCAGCTATGCCTTGGAAAAAACACACCTAAGCAATTCACACAGTGGATGGAAGGGTATAGATACATTATATATATATAATGTATCTATATATATATATATATATATATATATATAGAGAGAGAGAGAGAGAGAGAGAGAGAGAGATCAAATTCAATTTGTATAATACAGCACTTTACTCTTTATATACTATAATTGAAAGAAGAATATAATGAGTCAATCTTTTTTTTGGGGGGGGGTAGTGGGGACTGAACTCAGAGGCACTCAACTCTTAGCCACATCCCCAGCCCTATTATGTATTTTATTTAGAGACAGAGTGTCACTGAGTTGCTTAGCACATGGCGATTGTGAAGGCTAACTTTGAACTCAAGATCCTCCTGCCTCAGCCTCCTGAGCTGCTGGGATTAGAAGCATGGGCCACCATGCCCAGCATAATATGTGAATTTTCAAATAAAGAAACTGACTCTCACATGACCACATGACTAATAAATGAACAAAAAATATGTGTGTCTTACAACTTCTCAGTCAATGTTTATTCCAATACAATTAAATGCTCTTGGTTATATGTTTTCTAGAAATCCTTACAACAGCAACAAAGCATGACAGAAGAAAATGGGTACTCAGCTCAAGGCAAGAAAATAGTGTGAGTGCAGAGCAACAGGAATATGGAGCAGTAGCCCAGGGAGAGATTTTAAATAACTGTCATATCCAAAAATAGACATGGTACATCTAATGCAATTCCATTTACATATACATATTAGTCAAAACATGCTTGACTATGCTGAGATAACAAGCAATCTCAAAATCCCACTGACTTAAACAATGAAGGTTTATTTCTTGCTCCACTGAGGGATGGATGGGGACCTTAATTCACCTTATCTTCATTCAGGAACTCAGGCTTATGAAGCAGCCATTAACTGTAACATTGCTGATCATGAAAGCAGAGGGAAAGCACACTCTAGAGAACCACTTACTGAGATTTAAATGATACACATCACTACTACTTACACCTCATTGACCAGAGTAAATCACATGGCCTCACCCAATTACAATGGAGCTAAGAAGTATAATCCTTTCATATGCTTGTAAGGTAGAATGAAAATCAGAGATACTTGGTGAGCAATATTACTGATGATTAAAACAATGTCAAAGTCAAATTAGTAAATAAAATGTTTAATTGAAAACCTGGAATTATAGGTCAGAAACACCCTATTAGGGTATATTTAAAAATGTTGATAGAACCTCACATCTGTGAGTGACCATATTCTATCATGGATATGGAGAAGCAGAAGTCAATTTGCAAGGAAAGAAAAAGTGAGGCAGATTTTCTGGGAAAAAAAAAATGCAAGTTTTGACATCTTTCTTGATCTTGACTCCAGTCAAGAGAGCCTTTGCTGCCTTGAAGGCCACTGGATAACTCAATATCTGTTGTTAAATTTTTAGTTTTTCTTAAATTCGATTAAGTAAATTTCTATTGTTTTCAATCAACAGTTTTAATTAGGACAATGACACTAATATATTTTTAATATCTCTCTATCAAGTGAAAAACAATTTATATATCATATGATATATTAAAGTAGTTCCTATCAAAATTAGTGAGATTTATTTTATTTTCCATGTATATAATGTAGTGGCACAGAAAATTATTTCAAATTTGAAATTACTTATCACAATTTTAGAGAAAGAGAAATAACAGTGAGAAAGAACGTGTATTTTTTTTTCAAGGTTGAAAAGTTGAGTGACATTAATCTGAACAAACACCAAAGAAGATAAGTTGTTACTTTTCAATTTTGCTTTGTTCTTTACCAAAGCAGAGACATACAAGTAAAATCATAAAGTACTATTTTTAAAGGCTGAGAAAGTGCTAATTGAACAAGCAACTCTCATGTAGAATGTAAAATACTAAAATAAAATTTATATCAGTCAGAGGACAGACTATTAAAATGTATAATGATATTTAGAAAAATGAAAGAAAGCTTAAAGAAGTTTTCAAATCAATTAAGCAAAAATAAAATGTTCAAATTCATAATAAAATTTACATTACTGGGCTGGGGATATAGCTCAGTTGGTAGAGTGCTTGCCTCACATGCACAAGACCCTGGGTTCAATTCCAGGCACAATACACACACACACACACACACAAAAAAAAAAATATTCATATTACTTTCACCAGAGAAAATGGAATGTAAAGGAAAAAAATAGGGGGTGTTCTAAAGTCCTTAACATAATTCTTGCAGGAACTTTTCATATCAACTCTCCATGTCTCTGAATAAAACTGTAATATTTCTATAAATACTCAACTGGAAAAATAGCAATTTTAGGAAATAACCACTTTTTGGTTAACTTGATATACAAGAAAATCTTATGGTTCACTATGTGGAAAAATTAGACAATCACAGAAAAGAGCCTCAGATAGGCCAAACAGTCTGTTTGGTTTGAACAATTCCAAATAGGAAATAATTTGACCAGAACTGCCAAAAATATGCCAACCCCTTCAGTGCATGCCTGAATAAACATGAGACAATATTTATACATACTGATTAAGGATAAGATTTTGTTATAGATTATAAGATTCCATTCAAATAATTTTTTCTGTTAGTAGAAGTTTCAGTAATGCTTTCAAACATAAACACTGAAACCCACTTTTAGAAAATGTAACATGAAAATAGTATGATATTACTCACACAAAGGTTAAGTTTAATGATCTAAAGTAAAACATATGGCTTGCCATATGATTAAACTTTAACAATTTGACTCCCTACATAATCTCATAGTTTTCTGCAACAAGACATATTTCTTCAAACATGGGATTTTAATATTTTTCTTCTGTATTTATATAGGGCATAAAACTGTGAATATATTATTATTTCTGTTTTTCAGTCTCAAGTAGGCTCAAAACTATGATCAACCCACACACATTAACAGAGTGGGAGCCATTGTTGAGTGGCTCTCTGCACTGAGTTAGTATTGATTTATTTTAAAAACAGTTGAGTGTCTACTGGGTGCCAGACATTATTTTAAGTGCTCAAGATTCAGCTGGGAACATGATAGGAAAAATCTTTGCTTTAGTAAATATTGTTAACTAGTGAAAAACAATATTTTTAAACAAGGAAATAAGTGATGTGACTATTGCAAACAACAATTCAGTCAGGAATTATGGAAGAAATATGATGCACCTTATCAAGGCTCAAACTGAGTATTCCAACAACCTCTTTTAGCCTCACCTAATAAACTCAACATTACAACTTTTATTTATATATAAACCCCTTTTGCATGTGCACAGTCATTACTTTTCCACCACAATACCAAGTTAAACCATATACATAATATATAGTTTATATACTATATATATGTTTATAGTATTTACATAATATGTAAATATATGTGTACATATATATAAATAAATACACATATATTTACATATATATAAATACACATATATTTACATATATATAAATACAAATATATTTACATATATAATATATATATGTTATATATATATATATATATATATATATATATATATATATATATATATAAATTAACCTGTTTTGCCTCAAAATGCAGATACAGAAGCTTACTTACTTCCATATTTATTGGTACTGGAAATTGAACCCAGGGTCTCATAAATGCTAATCAAACATGCAGTCTATCATTGAACTACATCCCCAGCTCCAAGCAGCTTTTTAAATATCCATTCTATACATGGAGAAAAGGAGCCTTGGGGACATTAAATACCTGAACCAGGTCTGTGTAACACAGCTTGGACTTGAACCTAAGTTCATTTAAGAAAATTCTTTCAATAAGCTGATATTACAGGTATATAATAGATTAGCATTTCTCTGATTGCTAAAGATGTTGAATATTTTTTCCTTTATTTTTGGCCATTTCTATTTCTTCTTCTGAGAAATGTCTATTAGTTCACTTGCCCATTCATTGATTGAAATTTCATCTCACTCTGGTTAGAATAACAATCATCATGAATACAAATAATAATAAATGTTGGCAAGGATGCAGGGAGAAACATTAATACATTTTTGGTGGAACTGCAAATTAGTGCCACCATCATGGAGATCAGTGTGGAGATTATACAAAAAAAAATCAGAATGAAACTGCTATATGACTCTGCTGTCCCATACCTCAATATTTATTCAAAAGAAATAAGTCACCACTCTATAGTGATACATGCATACAGACATTTACAGCAGCGCAATTTAGAATAACTAAATTATAGAACCGGCCTATATGTCTGTTAACAGATGAATGGATGAAGAAAATGTGGCATATACATACACAATGTAAAGAACAAAATTATGTCATCTATTGGTAAATGGATGGAACTGGAGAACATCATGCTAAATGAAATAAGCCAAATGAAGAAAGTCATGGATCATATGTTTTTTCTTACACGTAGAAGTTAAAGAGAAAAAAAAGTGAATAAAGGATTTAATGAAAAAAGAAAGGAGACAGTAAAGTAAAAGAAGAGGAGTTGTAGAAGTGAGAAGGAAGGGAAGTGGTGGTATTGGGATATGAAATTGACCAAAATATGTCCTCTGAATGTATGAAAATATTGCAATGAATCTACTTTTGTGTATGATTATAATGTACTAGTCAAAAATAGATATTATAAAAATAAATATGGCCCCATTCTGGCTTGGAAGTATTTTATTAAGAATGGTTCATTGTTTTTAATCCCTGAGTAGCAGCATGATTGGGTCTTCTACAAGTAGCAGGGCAAAAAAAAAAAAAAAAAAAAAAGGCTTGGAAGCAACTACATAAGCTTGGAAATTAGAGAGATGCTTAGTGTTAGCCATTCTTCCTGTTGACGGTGTAATTCCTTCACCTCCAGAAGGCAACAGAGGTTGGGTACAAAATATTTAGGTGACCTGGTTTAAATTACATTTAAATTACATTCTCCTCTTTTATGTTATTTAAGGTGAAAGAAGAACCAAAGAGTGAGACCAAGAGAAGATCATCAGGGACTTCCTGGTTTTCCCAGCGTGTGATATCATCAGGGACTTCCTGGTTTTCTCCGCGTGTGATAGCATGATCACATTTGAAGACAGGAATGTGTTTCCCACAGCCCCAGTTGGCATAGCCAGAGTTGTACTCAACTTCATGTGCAGGATAGGGGAAGTGGCTCTTCACCTGCTTAAATGTGATCTAATGAAAGTAGCTTCTTGGAATCATTGATGTGGTGCTAAATGGCTTTTTGAGAGTTGAACTTAGCTAATTGAGAGACAATCCAATAGATTTCCCCAGAGATGAACCAGATAGATTCTCAAAGTGAAGGGCTGTTGAATTCCTAGAGGTGTCATCTTTTGAATGAGATTCAAATGGAAGTGTTCATGTTAGTGCTAAAAGGCCTAATACTAACATCCACAGCAGGACAGAACAAATAGGAAACCGTCCTCATTTATTCCTCCAATAATGTTGGTAATGATTGAACACCAGGTTCTTCCTTGTTTAAATGGTTTTATGTTTATTAATAAGTAGAAATGTATCTTTTTAAAAGTGTATTTGCCTTTAACCTATACTATACTGCAGGGAGGTCTCTTATATGTCACTAGACAAACATTATAAATTGCATGAAATAGCATTTAATCATTCGACTTAAAATATTAAAAGGAAAATAATTCACTATTTGTCATTTCTATTGCCTGTTTCTACCCTCCTTCCAGAGTTATCTAATGAGTATAGCCAGTTACCTTGAAGACTATATTTCTATATAGCTTTTTACACATGTGAATGTGGTCAATCAAAGTTCAAGTACATGATAACAAAACCCCAGGAATCTTTGTGACTGTTACATTCACAAGTCCCTCCATTCCACCCATCCAATTATGGCACAGGCCAGACTCTCATCTGGAGCCTATTGTGTTCAAAGGAAACAGCAAAGAAGTGCTATTAAGCCAGTACATAGAGGAGATTGGTTCTTCAGATGACTCTAATACAAGGCTCCTGTGTAAGCAGTCCTCCTATATTCACTACTAATGTGCATCCAGGTTTAAAATCTATTTCACGGTTAAGGCAAGAAAGAAAAAAAGGAAGAGGAGAGAGATACAGAAATAAAGGGCTCAATGAATGGTGAAATCAATCAATTAATTAGCAGATACAGAAAAGAGGAGGCATCCAAAAAAGCATGATAGTGTCAAATTTACAAAGCAGGCAAAAAAAAGTAAGTCAGGAAAAGATGATAATAACTTTAATATTTTTTGAATCAATTAAATGACTGATAAATCATACAATGTATACTATGCTAAAACTGACAAAAATAATAGGACTACAAGGAACTCCAAATACACATTAGCTTCCGTTTCTTGCCCTCAGGGAGGTGAGTTTGTACACTGCCCAACAAAATGGTTCTCTCATCTTCTTTAGAAAATCTCTAGAAACAAATGGTTCATATCCTCTTGAATAGATTGGCATAAAAATTTCATCAGAGTAAACCAGTGAAAAAGATGATAAATCACTATGCCATTTGAAACAACTTTTCATAGTTTCTCAATAAATCATTTATAAGGCATATTTCTGTTTCCTTTTCATTTATCATGGTAAGAAAATTATAAATACTGTATGAAATTTAAATTCTATTTTCTTTGTGAAAATACTGGAAAATACTAGAACCAATGAAGGAAAAATAGACCATCTCTGAGTCTACCAACCAACATCCCAACATAAGATGTTCTTTACAATTTTTATGTAATTCCTCTAAGATGTTATTAATTCACACATTTTAGTCAAAATTAGTACTATTTACTCATAGCATGTATGTATATACACATATACATACTTATTCATAGAAACAAAATTTCTATCATCCTTTCTTAATTTAACATTACAACATGAATATTTCTATAGATTTTCAACATCAGTCAAACTAAAATTTTTTAATAGCACCATAACAATGTAACATATTGTAACAGGTTGAAGAGTGGTCTCCCCAAGATATGTCTACATGAAAATGTGAATGTGACATTATTTTGGAAAAGAGTATTTTCAAATGTAATTAGACTCTCACAAAATGAGTGTATCCTGTGTTAGAGTGGACCCCAAACACACCCAGTATCCATATAACCATATAGAAGACAAGACAGTGAGAGGTGATTTGAAGATTGAGTTATAGATTGTGGTTATGGCCTCTGAATTGTCAGCAGCCACGTGGAATTAGGAGGCCTGGAACTAATTCTCCTTCAGAGTCTCCAGAAGACATCAACTCCGCCAACATCTTCATTTCAGACAGCGTGCCTCACAGTTCTGCAGTTTCTAAAATTTCTGTATTTAAACTACCCACATGGTGGTGATTTGTTACAATGGTCCTAGGAAATTTATACACATGGGGATGAATCACCATTTATTTAATCACTTTCAGACAAAGAGGGATATTTTCTATTTTTTTCTTTAGCTATCCTAAATAAGTTTAGGATGAACATCTTTGACATTCAGTCATTCAATCCTTTTTTTTTATAAACACTACATGCTAGATGTTCTTCCAGATAATTTGGGGAATAAGACATCATGGAATAAGACAAAGGTTTATGTCTGTTGAGCGTACATTCCACCAAGGGGAAACATAATCACTACACATAATAAATAGATAAATTATATTAAGATATAGTATGTGTTATGAAATAAATAAAAAGAGAAGAATTTGAGAGTATGGATTGGAAGGGTAGGATATGTGATTTAAATAGGTTGGTTAGGGAAGGTTTTGTTGAACAGTTGATATTTGAGTGAAGATCCATGTCAAGGAGGTGGAGAGTGAGGAATGAGTCACATGGTTATTTGAAGAAAAGCCACTAAAAAAAGGGAAAGTCCAAAATGTCAAAGAATGTGTTCTGGACAAATTCTCAAAAATGCAATGACTAGGTCAAAGTGTGTGAATAATTTTAAACATCTTGATAAATATCTTTCAGCTTCTCAAAAACTTGCATCAGATTAAACATTCATTGAAAATGCACATCAGTTATCACTTACCCAGTTTTCAACTATTTATTATTACTTTTGCCCTCTAAATTGAAAGACAAAATCAAAACCTTCAATTGTCCAAGTCTGCAATTTCTGGTGAGAGTGCATCTTTTTTTTTTCATGTATTTAGTAATCATTTGATCATTTTTATCTTTCTTTTAACAAATGCCTATACTTTGAAATGTGTATTTTTTTTTTTGCTAAATATTGAATTGAGAAAGTTTATTCTATGAATCAGGGAAGTTTTTTCTGTGATCTGTTGTTTTAATATCTTGTACAAATGATTATTTTTTCAGTTTGGATGTGCCTGTTAAGTTTAATTATATTTATTTTTATGCAGAAATGTTTTAAGTTATTTATTTTTAAATAACTTTTTATTTTATTTTAATGTTTTAATTATATTTATTTTTATGTAGAAATGTTTTAAGTTAATGTACTAAAATATACTTATCTTTTTCTTTCATTTTGAAATAGTACCCAAATATTCTTTTACCTCCAGGAAAATGTAAATAATAAAATACATGTTTTCTACTTGTTTTATAAGTCTATTTTCAAGTGGGTATTTCTCATAAGAATACTCATAGGTTTTTGTAAATTATGACTAGAAATTTAAAAGTACTGTAGTTAAATTTGTTTTTTGTTAGCAAAGTTCAAAATCCAAGTGCTCATATTGAACAAAATATTCTGAACTTGAAGCATGGAAAATGAGTGATAATTTAAAGATATTATTCTGAAATGTACTTTAAAATTTAATTCTGGCTATAATATAAATAGCACATATTTGAAAAATTTTAGTTTAATAATAAATATATAAATAATTCTCAGTGCATGATTTTCCCCTTGTTTAATTTTTTTAATATATTATCATTTCTAAAAATAAATTAACATACCCTGATATTAAACATATATATATATACATACATACATATATATATATATATATATATATATATATATATGCTTTATACATCAGATAATGTATCTTAACAGCAAACAGAACTAAATCTAGAACAAAAATGAAATGGATATATCAAATTCAGAGTAATGGAGTTACCCTGATAACGCATCAAATTTAAAACTAAGCTTCCTGGCTTAAAAAATATTTGATACAACAAAATCAGGTCTACCTCTGCTATCACATAACAAGTGGCCCATGGGGCTTTTGTAACCTTTGCTTGATTGAATTACTGCCACTGAGAGGTTCAGTGAAGCGTTTTCTACTTCATAGCAGTCTCCATCATTCTGATATTTATAAATAGCAAAGAGCAGCAGGCTGCAAGCAAAAACTTCCACTGGAATAACACAGCTTTTTCAAAGTATCCAAGATTAGCCCATTTATAAGTTCCTATTAAATTATCATCCCTTTTTACCTTATCATGTTTACAGTGTTTTCTAATTACTATCGTGTAAAGGAACCGGCACTTCAAAACATTTAGTGTTGTTATTCATCCAAGACTTTCATTTGTTTACATGCATACTCTCACATTAGAGAACAATGTTCATATGATCAAACATAAGTGGTTAAATAATATATACCCATTTATTAATTATTCTATAATCAGCTTTGAGTTTTTCCTGACTTCAATCTCAAAAAAATAGATAGGGATCACGCTTAGTATACTCCATAAATCATTTCAATTTTATGTTATATGTATTGTGTGCATAAACTAAATTTTGCCTCAAATTCTCCTCATTCAAAAGACAATTTAGGTTCAACCCTAAATTCTGTGATTTATGGGGGACTTATATTTAGGCAAGTTTTGAATTATGTAGGCATAAATTTTGATCCATAAAAATATCTGAGTGATTAAATATTTTGAATACTTAAATTTATTCCATTAATCAATAAAAGAACGCATTTTAAAACAAATTTAATTTCTCATGAGGAAAACAGTGCCTTGTACTCCCTCTGCTGGTTTTATGAAGGTAGTTTAAAAGACCTAATATTCTAACACGTAAACAGAAGCACTTACAAGCACTTTAAATATTACATAATTACTCCAATTATAATAAAATTAACATGAAATAAGCACGCTTATATTCTCTCTTGGTCTTAAAAATATAGCTTGAAGTCACAAGAAGTGAATATTGAAAGGAGATTAATATGAAATTACAGTAATTAACATAGTTTAGGAAGGCAGAGGTAAAGACAAAAAGATTAGTGTAAAGAGTAGAGTATCTAAAAGAGCCTTTTAGGAATTGAATAAATTAAAAACAGAACAAATTAATCAATAGAATGTATAGTTTATTAATAACATGTATTAACATAATTGGTTAGATTTCTGGAAGATACCAAGCAATGACCTCTATCTCATACTTTATGCCATAGTAAATTATATATGGAATTTTAAAACTTTAAGTTATAAATTATAAATCAATGTAAACATTACTATAATATTTTGAAGAATTTTATTTATTTAGATAGAAGCAGTCTTTCTAAACTAAACGAGAAAGGAAAAGAATTAGTTATACTTAACTACACACACATTCTGATAAACAAAGTTAAAGGCAGATAGATGATTGCTGGCAAATATTGCAACAGATATAATAGGTAAAGGTATAAATTCCCTCATATATGAATAGCTCATAAAAATTGGTAAGAAAAAGTAAAGGAACGCAATAGAAAAATAAGCAAAGACTTATGTTAAGGAAATTCATAGAAGAAATCTAAATAGTCAATAAGTATGCATAAAACTGCTGTTCCTCCTAGGGGTCAAGGAAAATGAAAACAAAAATGAAATGCACATTAAGTTTACAAATCATTAATGGAGTAGTTAGCTTAAGTTTTGTGCTAATTAGCAAAATTAAGAATATAATAACATTCATTGTAAGCTTCTGCAATATTTTAAAAAACATTTTAGCATTATATATAAATCAGATACATATGCAACTTTAATGAAGTAATCCCACTTGAGTGATTCTAGCCAGTAAAAATGAAAGGACCAGCACCCAATAATATTCATATAAATGACGAGATAAAGAAAAAGTTTTATACGTACACAGTGGAATAGTACTCAACCAGAAAGAAAAGTGAAATCCTGTCACTTGTAGCAAAATTGATGGAACTAGAGAATGTTATGTAAGTGAAATAAGCCAGACTTAGAAAGACAGGTAATACGTATTCTCTTTCATATGTGTAAGCTAACACTTGCTGAGGCAAAAGAGCAATTACTAGAAATTGGGACGGTGAATAAAGGGAGATTGGATTTTATCAGTGCATAATGTATGCATGTATGGAAATATCACACTGAACTTCATTAGTACATATAATTAACACATGTTAATAAAATAAAAAGTAAAAGGAATATACATGTAGTGACATTTAATGTAATGTATTTGTAGCAGCAAAAACTGAAATATTCAAATATCAAAGAATAAACAAGGAGATAAATTTTAATACTGTCATTTTATTATGTAATTATTAAAAGGAAATATACAATTAGACATATAGGCATTGATTAGAAAGAAATATAAATTGATCATGCTGAAGAATCATTGAGATGAATTATGATGGATCAAGAAAAGCAGTAACAACACTTTAATTATATAATTTTTCATGTCTGTGTGAGCATAAGGTAAATTGTGAAAAGAAAGGACTAGGGGATAGGGTTGTGGCTCAGTGGTAGAGTGCTTACCTAGCATGTGTGAGGCACTGGGTTTGATCCTCAGCACCACAAACCAATAAATAAAAATAAATAAATAAAGGTGCATCAACAACTAAAAATATTTTTTTAAAAAAAGACTAAGCCCTTTATAGTAACTAACAAGTGGGACAAGAATAGAAAGAGGGCAAATTTTAACTTTTTACATATACATCTTTGAAAGTTTATACTTCCTAAAATGAATATCGATGTATCTATAATGTACTGTTTTAATAATTTAATTTTAGTAAAGAAAAACAATCACAGAAAAAGTTAATATGAAGTATTTACGTCTATCTTTAAGAACATAAAACATATTCTACACACTTTTTCGGGGGAGGGGAATACTAGGAATTTAGGAATTTAGGCCAGGCCACTTTATCACTAACCTATATCCCCCTTCCTTTTTATGCTTAGGGCCTCTCTAAGTTGCTGAGGCTGACCTCAAACTTGCAATCTTCCTGTCTCAGCATCTCAAGTCACAGGGATTCCATGCATGTGCCACCATACCCAGCTTTTCTACATATCTTTAGGTCATAGGAATTTTCTTAATATTTTTTGCTCTTTTTCCCACCAAAAAGTAAAAGAAATCTTAACCACACAGCAGGGGATCCATGAAATATGTATCTAGGAAAAGAAGAGGTAGTAGAGGAAATTTCCGGGAAGAAGAACACAGAAAGACCTCAAGCACACAAGTGCATGGGAAACTCTCCAACCCACCTCACACTCACAGTCAGCGATTATAGATTGGGTAGAGAAAACCTTCCCACTTGGATTCATGTGTTTCTTTGGAGCCGACTGTGATTACAGGTGCCATCAATAAATACTGACTCCCCAAATATCTTTAAAATTGTTCCAGTAGTGTGGTACCTGTCCCTCAGCCTTGGCTTCACATCAGAGTTGAGTGAGGAACAAAAACCAAACAGAAGAGTAAAACATGAAAGACATGTTTTAAAAGAAAGTGAAAACTGTCCTTCATCTGATCAGATGAAAATGCCTTTCATCTGGTTAAATCCAAATCTTGGAACTGGGGATTGGAACTTCTTTACCAGTGTTTGAAAAAGCTCCCCAGGTGATCCAGAAGAGAACCACTAACAGGTTCAGCATCTTGTCCCTCATTCTGAAACAGTAGCTGGAGACTCTTGACTCCAGCCCAAAGGGAAGAAGAGGGTTATCAAGCACACACACACACACACACACACACACACACACACACAAAAAAAAAAAAAAAACACCTTTTTAAACCTGGAGCTCTATAACAATGGCCATGTATCTTATTTTCACTCTACATTTTTTAGGTATTTATTCATTTATTTTTTTGCTTTTTTCTTTTTTATTGGTGCATTATAATTATACATAAATGTTCAAGTTCTTATAATATATTCAAACGTGCACACAATGAAACAGTATAATTTGATCAATTTCATTCCCCAGTACCTCCCCTTTCTTAAAACAGCTTTTTGGAGGTTTAATTTGTATATCATACATTAACCCATTTAAATATATAGTTTGAGCCAGGCACAGTGGCACATGCCTGTAACCCCAGCAGCTATGGAGGCCTCGACAGGAGGGTGGCGAGTTCAAAGCCAGCCTCAGCATTGGTGAGGCGCTAAGCAACTCAGGGAGACACTTTCTCTAAATAAAATATAAAATAGGGCTGGGGATGTGGCTCAGTGATTTTATATAATTGTACAAACATCACTACCACCAAGTTTTAGAACACTTTTATCATTCCTGAAAAAGTCTCCTCATACACACTTTTAGTCTATCCTGACCCCTAATCTAATCTGAACTATCCACTGATTTTGCTTACTGTCTCACAATTTTGCTTTCCTGGAAACTTGGTTTTGTAATTGTATCATATATACTCATTTGTATTTTGCTTCTTTTCCTTAACACAATATTTTTAAAAGCACTATGCTGTTGCATATGTAAATGGTCTATTCTTTTTTATTGCTAAGTAGTATTCCACATTTGTATTTAACTGTTCAATAGTTGAAAGGCATTTGGAATTTTTCCAATTTGCAGATATTATGAATAATGCTGTTATAAATATTCATGTGCAAGTTGTTGTATGGATATATGATTTCATTGTTTCATTGATACCAAGGAGTAGCTTTACTTAATTTTATGAAAAGATTTTAAGAAACTGACAAAATTTCCAAAGTGACTGTACTATTTTACAATCTCACCAGTTGTGTGTGGTTTCTAGGAGACGGTTTTCACGTGTCTTACATATTTCTGCACATTTTGCAAGCACAGAAATTAATTGCTCTTTTTTGCTTCATACTACCTCTTTTAAAAAGAATGTTTGTACAGTGAATAGACTTCAAAGAGCCAAGAATAGTTTTGATCACTAAGATAGTAAAGAAAACGTCTTCCTCTGGAAATAAAATCAGAAAATTTTGTAGTCCATTACAAAAGATTCAGATTCCTCAGGCGTAGGGTCTGATATACATATATATATATATACATATATATATATATATATATATATATATATATACATATATATATATACATATATATATGTATATATATATATATATATATATATATGTATATATATATATATAGGCTTAGATGTAAACCCATTCTATCCACAGCATTTGCATGGCCCTTCTGTACCGCCCTGTCAGAATTTGAGCTCAGAAAACTGATGCAAGAACTGACCACTGATATTTTTTTAAGTAAAAAATGTTTTTGTCTCAAAGTCAGGAATCTTATGTTTTCTATCAGCATCCATACAGCATAGAGTATTCATTAACCTTGACACTAAGGGAAAATGTCAGACTATTTACCATTCTTGATATGTTTCCAATGTCTTCACATCTTCCTCAACTCTTGATATAGTCTATTTTGGATGTTAGCCAGCCTATTAAAAGTGTGGCTTTAATTTTCATCTTCCTAATTACTAAGGACACTGGGCATCTTTTCCTGTGCTTTTTGACATCCATATGCCTTCTTTGGTCGATTCAAATCATTGGTCCGATTTTAACTGAATTACTTGTTTTCTTATCTAGTTCTAAGTGCTTTTTATATATTCTGTACTCATGTTCTTTATTGGATATATAATTTGAAAGTATTTTATCCAAGTCTAATGGCTCATGTTTCATTCCCTTAATAAAGACAAATCTAAGAATATTTTCTTTTATAGATCATGTTTTTGTTGTTATATCTAAATCATCTTTCCCTAAGCCAGGATCACAAATATTTTCATATTTTTATAGAAGTTTAATATTTTTAGATTGTAGGTCTATGTGCTACTACATATAGGTCTATGTGCTACTTTGTATTTTATACAGATCAAAATTCTTTTTTTCCCCTTAGAATATAAAAAATTCTTCTAAAAGCACCGTGTACATGCTCCTCCAATTAAATAACCTTGTCTACAATGAAAACCTTGATCAATTATATACATATATACAGATCTATTTCTGGACTTAAAGGTATTCCATCCATCTTTAGGTATATTTTTATGTTATTACCACAATGTTTTAAGTACTGTAACTTTGTAGCAATTTTAAAATCAAATAGCTAAAGTCTTTAAAGTTTTCCTTCTTTTTTTAAAATGGTTTAGCCATATTTAGGTGTTTTGCATACTAGTCTGTTTTAACAGTTGGGACAATAGCCAGTTCAGGATGATAAGGTAAAGTTGAAGCAGAAATTTATCAAAAAGAAAGGTTATAGCCTGGCATGATGGTGCACACCTGTAATCCTAGCTGTTCCAGAGGCTGAGACAGGAGGATTGAGTTCAAAGTCAGCCTCAAGAAATGGCGAGGTGCTAAGCAACTCAGTGAGACCCTATCTCTAAATAAAATACAAAATAGGTCTGGAGATGTGGCTTAGTGGTTCAGTGCCCCTAAGTTCAAACCCCAGCACCCACACCCCCAAAAAAGAAAGGTCATAGAGTGTCGTTAGGCATTTAGACTTGGAACATATGTGGAAGAACATGGTTTTCAGAGTCAGCAAAGGTATTTTCTATTTGTGGCACCAAGAAGTGAGAATCTGGTGTTATGGTTTCTCCATTCAATGACTATTCCTCATTCTCATATTTTTAATTGCTTTAATAAATTAACCACTTCCATTCAGTCTTATTAACAATTGATAAGTTTTTCTTTTTTTTTTCTTTTTTTTTTTGAAGTGTCTGCTATACACTACTTACACAATTTGAGTCATTGAAAGGATTGTACCAGATAATCTGTATAGAGTTAGATTAATAGTTACAGGCTTTGAAGTTTAAGCAGACACGGCTTAGACAGCTTTCACATTGCACTGGATGACTCAGCTATGATGTCCTTTTTTCACAAGATTTATTTCAATGCCTTTAAGTCTACTGCCATTTAAATCATCATAGTCTATTAATTTTTAAGACCTAATCTGAGTAATTTTACATGTTAAATTTTGTATTTTTCTCCAGAAGTTTGTTTCAGTAGATGATATAACCCCAGAAACTATACTTTTATTGGTCAATAGATGTTAACCATCTTGTATCATTTCAGCTCAGAAGCAAAAGGCTTCAAGAAATTAGATCCTGAGGAACAGGAATTAGTTACATAGAATCAAATACTTGAATGAGACTTATTTAATTGTGGTTTTTCTTTGGGCATACTATTGGCATTATTTCTAGAGATATATTTTCTGATTGGTTTTTGAGGAAAACTTCCTCTTCCTTCTTATAAATCTCTTTCTAACCTTCAGTGCAATGGAATGTGCTTTTACAGACTGAAAGGATATATATTTTTAAATGATATCTGATTCTCACCTTCCAGAATTCAGAAACGATGATTTCACTGAGTCTTGTTTTTCTTTGTGGTGATGCATTTATTGCATAACTTGAGTAAGAACTCACCCTTCCTTGTATCAAGTTATATTTGACAAAGATCATAATACAATGTTATACATGATTTAAAAAAATCTCTAGAGCTCTCCAATAAGGAGTGTTTCACGTCACATGCAGAACCAATATTCACAACTCATACCAAATTGGACTGGGACTTATTATATGACTTACAAGGTCCTTCTGCCACAGGGATAAGAAAAATCACTTCCTGACAGGCTGTGGATTTCAGAATATTTGAGAAATTTTGAAGAGAGAAGAATTCACCTAAATTTAAAGGCACTGAAATAAATCATGTGTTAAAAAGACTTTGGTTGTTGGTTTTTCTATATTTCTTCTAAATTTCCAGACGAAAGTTAATTTGTAACCTTTATTTGCTCAACCTTGAATGTTTTCTGAGATTCATATTAATTAACACTTCTTAGTGTATCTGATATAAATAAACAGGTCCAAACACTGTGAAACCAGCCATTTTTTATTAGGAATAATCTTTGAGTCTTACTTATCATACAGGGCAGGAAAACTAGCTTTTCCAAAGTTTAAAAATAAACTTTTTGAGTTTGTTAAACCCAAAAAATCATTGAAAGATTTGTACCAGATATTCTTTCTCAAAATCATTCTAATTTGGGGGTTCAAGAAAGAGCTTCATATCCTTTCAATGTCATATTAAAACATTAATTAACATACCAAAGAAATATTTTACTATCTATAAGAATTAATAAGTCTACTACCATTTAAACCATCATCTTCTGTTAATTAAAGACCTAAATGGAGTTATTTTACATGTTTAAATTTTGTATTTTTCTCCAGAAGTTTGTTTCAGTAGATGATATAACCCCAGAAAAGATACTTTTATTGGTCTATAAGGTATTAGCCATCTTGTATCTTACTGGCAAGCTTACTCAGTAATGTTTTTCTAATGCCAATTAAACTCTTATCCCTTTGAATATGATTCCTGCTAGTTAAGCTGAACACATTTTGACAAGCATTTATTCAATATTTTATAACAATCATATTTTTAACCTTTAGAAAAACATACTGTGTCCCTGGCACAAAGCTTACAGAATCCTTGCTTTTCACTCATTAGGGAATTATAGAAGTTGATCTGTGGAATTGATAACTGAAATGAATTCACTTATTCATTTAACCAGTCAATTCAAAGTATTTATTAATACCTCATACACAAGATCTCTCCTAGACATCATAGGCACAGTGGTAAATGTGGCATGCTATTACCCTGCTATATAGGAATTTAATATAGTCACATGAAGATGAATGAAACAAATATATATTTGTTAGTAATTTTTTTTAATAAAATGAGGCAAAGAAGGAGAATAAGAGATGTGTTTTCTGGGTGGGGAGTATTGTACCCTTATAATCACTCTGCCAGGTGATCTTTAACAAGAGAATCAAGGCAGCAAGTTATTTACTATCTAGTGGAAGAATGATCTAAATATTGATTCTCAATCTTTTTAACATCAGAACTTCTCCTCTTTTAAACTCGAAGTCAGATGTGACGCTGCGCACCCAGCTACTTGGGAGACAAAGGAAGGAGGATCACAAGTTTGAGGCCAACCAGAGCGCAATAATGAGAGAGTTTCAAAACAAAAATAAAAGGAGCTGGGTACATAGTTCATTGAGAGAGCACTTACCTAACATAGACTGGGCCCTGAGTTCATCTCAGGATCTTAAAATATAAATAAATAAATAAGTAAATAAATAAAGAGCAAATAAATAAATAAATAAATCCCTCCAGATTTATTAAATACAGAAAAACTTTTATACAGACACAGACATATACACACATGCACACACCTGGTAATACTGTATTATAAATTATAACTATATAATTTTAACACTCTGTACTATTTTTTTTAAATATCAGTAATAACCCATTACATGCTAACTTAAATAATATAATTTATGGAAAATAACACTTTCCAAAATGAAAAATGTGTGGTGAGAAAAATGGCAGTATTCACTTTTTGCAACTCTCTTTATTGTTAGGCTCAATAAGAGACAATCCAATATATTAATCTGTATTCAGTCTGTTGGAATATGATGTTTTGGTAGTATATGAAGAAATTCCTGTTTCACATGGTTATGTAGTTGAGGAAAAAATTGTTTTTATTATAGCTTTTTCATATAATCAGTTTAATTTTAATTATTACTGTGTTTAGTAACCACTTTGCAAAATTCCAGACTACCAAGCTGGTGTCCTCTTAATATCACATTTATTATTGCCTTAATGAAAGAAGTATCCTCAAATATCTATTTTTGGAGTATAATAAGAAGAGGTTGAATATATCCATTCTAACATTTCTTATTTTTGGGCCTTTGGATTTCTTTCTTTGGAGAATGATACCATCATTCAGGCATTTCCACTTTCTAGAATTTGGGTTATTGGTGAGTCCAGGCTTCAATCAACCAACTCCTTGGGTTGCTAATCCCTTTTTCACATATGTAAGCCAATATATTAAATAGCATATTCTGGGTGAATGCATCCATGGCTATGGAATCACCCCAGTTACATCTGATATTTTACTCTCCTTGCTCTAATCCCTTCAAATCCACTCCCACACATACTTGTTGCTGTCTCACCAACACAGACTGTGAAGCTCTGAAACTCTTTGAGGGTACAGGCTGTCTTTTCTTGGCACAATTCTTGTACTCTTCATTCATTCTAGATCTGACAGCATTCATAGGTTGCTTATGAAGATCAATTATCCATTAGGCAAATACAGTCATTAAAAGGTTTTTATCAGAGGAAATGTGTCCTTTTAGTTTTCTACATGAATTATATTTGAGGAAATTGATGGCCAAAAATGGGGAGAACATTAAATTTCTCGGTGTCATCCATACTGCTCAAGTGTCCCTGTCTTATGATTTTAAAGCTCCACTCCTTCTCCACCAATACTTTTCCATCAGTGAGAGGAATTGTGAATGTATTTGAATTAAAACACTGAAACTTCTCAATAACATTGGACATACTCCATGTGGCCCTTGAATATTGAAAGATTCAGGATAGCTCCTTAAACTTTCTGATTATCCATGCGTGACATATTTTATCAATTGTATCTAAACTTTTTGGACCATCAAAAGAAGCCAGGTAATACCAACAATTTAAATCACCTTTTGTCATGGAAACTAACTTTCACAATTAGTTCTCAACACTTTGACCTGCTTTTATGCTTTATCCTGTGCTAAGAACTGTGATCACTCGAGTAATAATACTGCCATTTTTTTGTCATGAATTATCTATATCCCATTTCTTCTTAGCACTTCCCAAATATGTGAGCAATCTGTTCCTCTAATTTGAAGTTCTGTTTCCTGGGGCCATTTTTGGTAGCAATTATTGTACCAGTCAAGGTGCTAGCAAGGTACAGATGACACAAATGAGGAAAGAGATTCATAAAGAAACAATTTACACAGATACAAATAAGGCGTAGGGAAGCCACGGGCTATCCTGCATAATATTATAACATTTCTAGGTACTTACCCACATACACATACCATAAACACCATGCTTGAAGCTTCATTTTACTTTTCACTCAAGATATAAATTGGGAAATCATCCAAGATTCTCCCTCTGCATCCCATTCTTAATTGACTAAATACCAAGTCCCGTCCATTTTGTCTACTAAATAAACATCTAAAATATGTTTTCCTTACAACACTGATCCTCTCCAATGGGGCATTGTGGTCCCGTGCATACTAAATAAAAAGAATTTTATGTATAACAGATTATATATACACAAACAGGAGGAGCAGGAGTAGGAGTAATAGGAAGATCAAGGTCATGGAGTGGTTCTTGTATCGGATTAGGAAGATCATTCTTCTATTTACAGCAAAAGGAAAATATGGGGAAAGCAAAGTGATTTATATGTCCACATTGTTTTTGCTTTTGCATTGACTGCTCAGCTTGAGAAGATGCATTAATACAACATCGGCATAAAAGATGTGAATTTTAATATGTAGCACATTCAGTTAAAGCACTACAGAGAGAATTAGGAGAAAAGGAGCTATAAACATCCAGCTGCAGTTTGAACAGTCTCATGCTGTGACTTCAGAGAATGCAAATTATATATTCTCAATTCATTTTAGAAACCAAAAGTGCACTATATTAAGCTCAATCTGTATGTTATGACCTGGGAATTGTAAACTTCAACACAATTGTAGGAATGTATAAATTTATTGAATTCTTTATTTTGATTAGTACCACTGAAGAAATGTTAAACTACATTACAGAAAATGAAAAGGACAACATAGCCCAAGGTGTTCCTATCTGAACTATAGTACAGGTCATCGGCCAAGTGTCAAGGTAAAATGTCCTAGTTCTCCCTACCTATACTGTATTACCTATATACTTTATATTAACTGATATAATATACTAGACTGAACTTATAACCTTATATTAAGTATAAAATGTGAGGGTAAAGCATATCATTGGTCTCCTACCTGTGCTCTAGCAATATTTATTAAAGGGAACTGCTGCTTCCCTAGCAAGTTAAGTAAAAATTCATGGATCTTAGTCTTTCTGTTTTTGTCATCTGAAGAGATCTGAAATATAGCATTTCATAGTAACTTCTTAACTATTATAAATAAGTAGCTAAGAGGAGACTGCTGGGAAGGAAATAACAGAATATCTGAATAAATTATATATATGGTGATCCAAACCTAATTTATTCATCCTATTTTTCTTCACTTAATAGTATCTGGATCATTTACTTTAACCCAAAATTGAAGTCACACCCCTTTTTGAACAATAATCTGCACCCTGGAATTGAATAGACTCAACTCTTTTATGATACTCAACACACTCTTCAATTGCTAGAACAAAATAGACCTCAGAATCTTGAACTTTTACAAAGCCGTATAAAATTTTGAATCATAAAACTTAAATAGATGCAGGATGAAAAAATCAGTTCTACTTTCTTTATAAACTTCATCAAGGATTCTTCAGTCCAGTCTTTTAACAATTATGTATCTTTGGTGCACAGAGGACATATGTGTTCCAAGGAAAGAAAGGATTCCTTTCCAAATATAAGGGATTTTCTACTATTCTGAAATTGATGGTTGCATTGTTAATAGTTATTTATGTGCACAGGAAAGGGAGAGAATGTCAACTTAAGAAATAATAATCCATCTGGGCATGGTGTCACAGGCCTGTAATCCTAGCAACTCAGGAGGCTGAAGAGGGAGGATCACAAATTTGAGGCCACTCTCAGAAATTTATTGAGTCTCTAACTTAGTGAGACCCTGTCTCCAAATACAGAATAAAAAGGGCTGGGGATGTAGCTTAGTGATCAAGTGCCCATGGTTCAATCCCCAACACCCTCTGCAAAAAAAAAAAAAAAAAAAAAATAGTCCAGAACTTCTTCTACCTCCCATAACTTCTGCCCATCAAATTGACATTCTTAAATTCACCAGTTGGGTGTGGTCATAGTTTTAAGATTTCAGGCACTTAATAAAAAATGTCATGTTGAGGCCTAATACTAATAACTTTAAATAAAATCATTGGGCTGGGGATATAGCTCAGTAGGTAGAATGCTTCTCTCACATGTGTAAGGCCATGGGTTCAATCCCCAACACCCCCCAAAATAAATAAATAAATAAAATTCTTTTTTAAATTATCATTTTACATTACAAAACTTACTTTTGAATGCATGGAGATATCATTACACATAAACATGTTAAATTACTTAAAGAAAAATACTAATTGCAGTACATATGGTAAACCTTCCTTGAGCATACTGTAAATATTGAAAGGTAAGAACCATGCTGTTTTTCCTATCTGGATTTGGCATTATACCTCAGTTAGTACTTTCATAACAATGTGAATTTAATAAATATATTTGATGAATTTTATTAACTACCTGTCTTCTATGATATTATTTTCTAAGTTTTATTTTTCTTTTTAATTGACACATAATAATTGTATATATTTATGGGGTACTGTGTGATAATTCAATACATGTATACAATGTGCAGATCAAAGCAGAGTAACTAAGTATTAGCATGTCCTTATACATTTATCATTTATTCATGTTTGAAGATTTGAATTCCTCTCAGTTCTTCATTAAGGATATAATAGGTTTTTGGGAACTATCATCATCCTATTCTGCTATAGAACACTAAAATTTATTCCTCCTATATTTTGGACACTATCCAACTTCCCACCATTCCTCCTTTATTCTCCCCATGCAATTATCTGGTAAATACTGTTCTAATCTTTTTAAGGATCTACGTTTTAAGCTTCTACATGTCAATAGGCAGTATTTGTTTTTCTTTGATTGGCTTATTTCACTTAACACAATGTCATCCAGTTTCACTCTTTTATTTTTTAATATTTTTCTAGTAGATGGACACAATACCTTTATTTTATTTTTATGTGTTGCTGAGTATCGAATTCAGTGCCTCACACGTGCTAGGCAAGTGCTCTACCAACTAAGCCATAACCTCGGCCTCTCTAGTTTCATTCTTAATATTTTTTGTCTAAAACAGATTACCTTTCTGGAAGATTAGAATAAATCAGAACCCTCTTGTTTGAAAGTTTCTAGAAGTATACTACAACATATCCTGTATTGTTGTGTCAGATTAGTTAGGAAAATAAAGCATTCTTCAATAAGTGGTGGAAATTATTGTACTTTCCAATAAATTAATTAAGCATTTTCATCTTTCAATAAATAAACATAAGAAAAAGTGTAAGGATTCTGGCTGTGGAAATGTACAGGACAGTGTTCCTCGGTGGGCAAACTCCTGGAGGTAACAGGCTCCCTGTTTTCCACACTTGTAATATTCTGCAGGTTCCCCCAGGAACTACTAAGTTAACTAATACATGTGCAATGCCTGGTTGCTGTGGCAATGCTCTGCATGAGGAGGCTCTGTGCTAGAGTCTTATCAGCCTCCACCTTGATCTCAGGCACTCAGCTCCTGGGAATAAAGGAATTTTCTTGTTAGACAACCACAATGTTTCACCAAGCTCAGCTGAGCCTGAACCTGTCCACATAACAGTAACTTTAAACAATGGACTTTCTTGAGAGCTACATAAAGCTCCTAACATGCACATTGCAACTATACTGTGAAAGTGAGAAATAAGCTGCACAATGTTGCTAACTCTGTAACCTGCCTATTGACACAATGAACAATAATGTACTACTGATGCCAGTGACCTAATGTAACCTACTGATATCAATAAAGCTGTCAGCTTGGACAAGGGGCTTTCTGCCTCTCTGCCATTCTGCCATCCTGCTATTCTGCCACTTTGCCTCTGCACCTTGCTTCTGTCTCATTTTGCTTTCTTTACAAAAGGTTTGGAAAAAAAATTATTTCTTTTAGAACTATGTGATGCTGTTTTTTTACATTTAATTTCCACTGTTTAATTAACTATTTAGATTGTCCAAGAGAGTGTTTTAAAAGCTCAAAAAGAAAGACTTTATAACATTCACCTGTATATTCTTAGGATGATGGTTAATATGCTAATGTTTCCCAAATACTTAGTTTAGCATGAATGATGATATTCATTTTTCTATAGATATTTTGTATAAAACCTGAAATTGTAAAGGAAAATTCATGAGAATAATGTTTAAATATTTATACACAAAAATTTCATTATGGTATCTTTTTTCTTGGATAGTTAAAATTTCAGAGTTAATTTTTGGAAGTAATTAAGAGATTATTGTTTAACATTATAAAAAATGTTATTTGACTATAAATTAATAAAATACTGGTTTAGAAGAGTATGCAATAATGTAAAAAGATGTTTATACAATTGTAATTATGATATAAAACATATTTGGAAGATGTGTGTCAATGCATTAATAGTTCCTACCTCTCCATATTTTAAAAGAACATCCATTTTCATCTGTGACTAACACTTAGAAAAAAATGCAATATTCATAAACTGCTACTGTATTTATTCTTTAGCAGAATTAACACTGTACAAAAAATGTATTGGTCACCAGATAGCTGAAAGAATATTATTACATATGACTTTGATATGAGGATATAAGAAAAGATAAGCACAGGTACTTTTTAATCTATGATTTTCTTTGGAAACATATTATACATTAGAATGATAACTTTTAAATACACTTTTTAAATTTTTGTAACTTTAAAATGAGTCACTGTCTTAACAGAAACTTTCATAATTTCTTTTTGAAATCAAAGTGATTGAATAAATTGGTATACTAAATTTCAAAATTCTGGACTCAAAAAAAATATTGAGGAATTTAATTTGGATGAATACTATACATGAAATATACTAATCCTGGTTTGAACATAAATTAATTCACCAAATATGATTAAAGTACACAAGGAATTATAATTTCCTAAATTGTAAAATAGCACCAAATAATTTTACTAAAGGGGTGTTGAGAGAATTAAATGAGAATGTACCTAAAAGTCTTAGTACAGAATTTTACAATATTAATATTATTTTATCGTATTATTGTTATTTAGCCAATCATAAGTCTGGGTGAAAGCATAGGGGTTTTTGGGGAATTAAATAAGATAATATTTATAAATCTCAGCATAGTGTCAGGTAATTATAAAAACAAAAATAATGATAGTGTTTTACTTCCAAAATACACAATATCAGATTAATAATGTCTAAATATTTATAAATTCCTCTAATGTTTATGTTTTTCTTGATCCCAGATTACTAGTTTACTGTTAAGTGACCTCGATATGTTAACTATCTCTTCATGTGGAGATATATGATAACTGTAAGAGGAAAAAAGATGTTTAACATTCAGCAAAGTTGATCCAAAACTCAAAATGTCTGAGTTCTTAGTTTATATTGCTACAAAAATGTCTTTAGAAATCAACATTGGAAGAAATGATTTTTAAAAATAAGTCTCTGCAATTAAATTTTGATAAAGATAGAGTTTAATTTGTGTTATATAATATAAATTTATTTTTAAGAAACAGAAATGTCTAAAAAGTTCCCAGAGATAAGGAGACATGAATGGAAGATGATTCAAATGTTGACAGGTTTTATTTAGAAGGCATCTAGCACTAAGGATTTTTGTATGCTCCCTTTAACAGCCATAACTGCCATTTTAATTAAACAGAGTTTTATCCTCTAATAGAAAGAACTATGCATGATTATCATTTAGGCAATATAAAATGACTTTAAAATATTAGGCAATATAAAATAAAATAATCTTTATTTCATACAGAATATAAAGCTACAAAATATTAAAGAAAAGTAATTGTAGTTAGTTGTAATTTGTTTTATATTGACAACATGTATGTTTTTATCTAATGCCTTTATTAATTTGGACTTTTAATTTTTCCTCATGACACAAATCCCATCAACAAACCAGCCAAACTCATTCAAGACATATCTGGTGTAAACCTGGATAAAGCATCTCATTTACTTGCAAACAAAATGAGTGTGTCAACATGTAACATCCCCAAAATAAACCAAGCTACATAATATATTATTATTATTATTATTATTATTATTATTATTATTATTATTACAAACATACAAATATTTAGTATGTGTCAATTGCTGTTTTAAGTACTTTGCATGAACTAATTTATTTAGTCATTTAAGTTACCCCTTGATGAACATATTATTTCTGACCTGCAATCTCTTACCTACAATTTTGAAAGACAAAAATCTCTGATAACTTTGTTTCGTTTTTTTCAACCACACAGGCTGAAATCTGACTTTATGTGAAGCTTTTCATTTCTTGATTTATCCCTCTTAGTTTGAATTTGTTTTGCTGCAGCTATTTAAATATGCTGCCTTAGGCCTTACTGTGGTGTTGTCTACACTAAATTACTTTCTAAAATCCTAAATATTCTTAATTCTGAAATAACCCCTTGACTCAAGATTTTTAGAAAATAAATATGAGGGCTTGGGATGTTACTCAGTGGTAGAGAGCTAGCCTAGCATGTACAAGGAAAGAAGGAAGAAGGGAGGTTGGGAAGGGGGACATAAGGTATGAACTGAATCACTATCATGCTCATTTCACAGACAACTGGAGAACAGAGAAGGTAACTAATCTTGCAAAGTCACACAGCTGTAAGCAGTTAATTGATATGTGATTCATTTTCATGTAAACATTTATCATGGTTTTAAAAGTTTCTCCCATCCTCCTGGCTTTCCCATTGACTGCAATATCGAAAATATGGAAAGTTCAATGTGTACCTATAGATGAATGCCATTTAAAAATAGTATAGAAAACTTTACCAATGTTGCTGGCTAAAAACTAATTTTGTCCTCCAAGAAAAACATCATATTGGTAATCCCATATATGTCAGTTGAAGATGAAACATTAATTTATTGGAGAGTGTTTGTGTCTGTCATAGCAGCTGCAAAGGGTGGCCAGATTCTGTGCCAGCATGGATTGTCAAAAAAAAAAAAAAAAAAAAAAAAAAAAAACCCCACTGTGAACTGTATAGTAATCAGTCTGAAACTGTGAAACTACATAGAAGGCAAAGCTTTTCAAGGACTGAAATACATCTGTCTTGATTGAAATTTCTAGAGCTATCCATATAGCAGATTGAGATGGATGTTAGGAAACTGAGTTTCTGTTTCTAGCTCAGAAACCAAATTGTTGTATGACCTTGAAAAAATAACTAAGTGGTATTTTGCTTCATTTCTTTCTAGTCCTAAACTCTAAATTATATTTAAGATTCTGCTTTCATTAATTCTAAATGAAAAAAAAATGTATATGAGTACGGTTAATCGAATCATTTATAGGAAGACCTAAATGTAGTATCAACTATTTTGGTGTCTAATCCTGAAAGAGTATGTCCTATTTCACGGTATCAGAAGCCAAAGTAGAATTTGTCATCTGCAGTGTGCACCAAGATTGATCATTTAAGGTTCTTAGAGACTTTAATAGTGCTTTAAGGAGTGGCAAATGAATAATAATTTTGTAACTCTAAATATAAATGCCATGCTTAGTCAAATTGTAAATATGTAAGTTAATAATTTAGATATTTTTGACCCTATCGCACTTTACATAAATTGTTAATGATGTTCCTCAATTTCAGTAACTATTGGGATAGCAGAATACTGAAAACTGACAAACTGTCTCAATCAAGAGCAAAGACAATGCTCACATTTTACACTAGATTAGTGGTTTCTGATTTCTAGAAAGTGCATATTCCATTACCGCTAATGGACAGTATGGCATGACTCATATGAATGGCCCCTTTATTAGGCCACTAATGCAAAACATTCCTATGAAGTAAAAAAATGTGCATAAGCCTTTTCAGTTGATTATAGAGTATACCCTGTAGAAAATATATGAATGTCCAGAATTATAAATCATGATTATTCATATCACATAATACTACTTCTCAAATATTTTTCAAAGCTAGCCAGGGGTTGCTGTAAATAGTAAGCCTTTCTTTTACAATTTAAAACCTAAATTTGTCTTTTTAAATTACTTTATTAGTAAACCATACCAAATGCCTAAAAGCAGTTTGGGGATAAGAATTAATAGTTTAATTTAGCAGCAGTTTATCCTTTTTTTTACTAAGGGATGAGAGTTAATGTGACTGTTTATAACTTAAGACAGTGAATGAGCACTTCAAATCGTAAACCCAGAACAAAAGAAAATCAAACTACCCTTTTCCATATGCAAACATAAAATAGAAGTCACACAAAAATGCTAATATTTTTTAAATGGATTCACATTTTAATCTAGATTTAAAGCATGAAAATTAACCGTCAAAAATTTACATCCTTGGTAATTAATTCAAGCAATATTTCCAAAAGACTTTTTGTTCTAAGGATATTAAAAGGGAAGGGATGGCATTAAAGTTGCACTTACTTGACTTTCCCCACTGCTGCGAACATATAATTAGACCCTGACTCAGATACAAACCCAACAAACTCAGTATTTTCTAACCCAAGCCAGGTTCTTCTAATAGTTTCTCTATTCTTGTATTGTAATAATTATATCTATGTGTGTATGTGTGTGTGAATATAATTAAATAATAACAAATGAAATATTGGAGGCTCTGATAAAAGAGGTTTTAGGGAGAAGGAAAAGTCTTCAATAACCACAAGATTATGAACCATCCCTGTTTCATATTAGGAAATTAAAATCTTTCAGTGATGTCCATCAGATGATTATATCTGAATTCATGGGTTAAATAAACACTGGGCTGGTTGGAATGTCCATGTGGTGCTCATTTTAGAACTATTCCTTCTGCACTCCTCTGCTTGGTGAGTTCCATACTTTGGACTTACAGCCTTAGGCTGACTGAGCTTTATAGGTGCTGTGCTCTAGGGGGCAATTTCTACAGTTGCTTTCTTGCAGTTTTTCTTTTATCCCAGAAAATACTCAATATAATGTGTCTGTTAGTGGGAGCAGGATTCTTGTTGAGTTGATAACTATTCTGTTATTGTTTTTACTTCCTAAAAAAGAAGTTTTGAACATAAAGATCTGGTCAACTCTGGCAAAGAATCATCATTTAAATGTCACTAAATGTCACTCTATATCTGAGGTTCAGCTATCAATAGAACTGGTTCCTTGAGTTAATGATTTTCTGGAAACTGCATAATCACACTTGTATTATTATTATAAAATATAACCATGAATAGAATTTTGCCTTGAACCAAGTGATCTGCATAGCCAGTGATGAAAATTTTTTGATGGATGGAATATTGCTTTGTCTTCAGTAATGTGTCTGTTAGTGGGAGCAGGATTAGCCTAGAAATGACAAATAGGAGACCACACCAAGTACTGCGGGCATACACAGGCAAGGCTTTAATTGAAAGGAGGCAAGAGGGTGACTGGGCTGCTCCTGGAACAAAGGAAGGAGCCAGCTCCTTGTTGAGTTGCTGGGGTGGGCTGGGGTCTGGTATTTCTCGCTGGTCATGCATGTGATATTTTCTCAAGGAATTTCTTCTTTGTGAAAGATACAGATCAATAGTTATATAGTTTATTCTTGGAGATGTTTTGACATCGATATTCTGTCTTTTTGCACCTGGTCTCATGACTGTCTTGGTACTTGGAATAATATTGTTGAAAAATATGGAAGGGAAGGAGAAATGAAAGAATGCATGGCAATTTTAAAGAATGACAGGGGCTAAGGCCTTGAGTGTTTTTCTGTCATTTCTGTGTACCATTCTTTTAATGGATGACAAGTCAGAGGCTGAAACCTTGGGTTTTTCATCTTCTGTTCCCGAGGCAGGCCCTGTCTCAGGTCCTGTGCAATCTGCAAGGTTGACATAAGGTAGGCTAAATTACTAGGAGTAATCACCTAGCAGATAACATCCATCAAGTACCAGTTCCTCAAATCTAATACAAGGAGGAAGAAAATACTCAAAAATCAATCCCTAGGGAAGTAGCACAAAAGACAGTTTGTGTTATTTTCCCCTATCATTTTTATATTATATTTCTCTCTCGGATATTGCTGAAAATGACACATTTTTGATAACTATTCTGTTATTGTTTTTACCTCCTAAAATCGAATTTTAACAAATTCTATCTCCATTCAGACTCTCTGACCTATATGGTTTTTGATCAGGTAAATTGAGCCTCTATTGAGAATCACAAGAAGGTTTTCACAAACTTCTTTTGGATTGTGGTCACTGGAGACTAGAGCAACCACAGAATTCTGTATATAACTGGAATTATAAAGAACTTGCAGTATGGAGATATGTTGTATATTAAAAGGAAAGTCCCCAGATTCCTGACCAATTCCAGATTCCTGACCAATTGCAATTGCACAAGCTAATTTGTGCAATATATATATATGAGTGTGTGTGTGTAGATGTTTTTGGACCTTTATTTTTTATTCATTTATTTATATGTGGTGCTGAGAACTGAACCCAGTGCCTCACACATGCTAGGCAAGCGCTCTACCTCTGAGCCACAACCCCAGCCCATATATGTATGTGTATATATATACACACATACATATATATATATATATGTATATATATATATATATATATATGATGTATTTTGAATGTACTAAGACTGAATATGGTTAAGCTCAAGTAGGCTGAGAGAAAACAATACTCTCATGATATTTGGACTAAATCACCAAAAAATACCAGAATCAAAATTACCAAAAGAGAAATGTTTTCAAGTAAATTCATTTAGCTGACCATTATTTTGTTTTATCAGGCACAGGAGATAACATCATGGTCATTTTATTGGTTTACAGGATTTCAGGCAGAGCTGTATGCTTCTAGAGACTTTTTTAAAAAAATATAGCCTTGGTTGAAGATCTTATTGAATGGAAATCCACTTATTTGGGTTGGTAGTTTGTTCGCACAGAGAAAAGAACCCTTAAAAGAAACATAAATTGTCTTCCAGCCATATTGTAAAACATTTTCATATCGGTTTGTATTATAAGTTTGTGTTCTTCAGAAAAGATATGTTGGATATCTAATTCCCAAGACTTCAGCATGTGACCTTATTTGGAGATAGGATACTTACAGAAGTAATCAGATTAAAAAGAGTTCATTGGAATAGTCCTTCCTAAAATGACTAGTGTCTTTAGAAAAAGGACATTTGGATACAAAGGTGTGCATACAGGAAGAACACCAAGAGGTGTTACGCTGTCATGATTTCCAGAAGCTGGAGAAGAGACCCAAAGCAGATCTTTGTCTGGTGCTTTCAGAGGAGCAGATCCTTCAAACATTTGGGTTTCGGATTTCAGGCTTTTGGCCTTCACAAACTATAAAACAATACATTTCTATTGTTCTAAGATACCTGGTTGTGGCTTGATTTTTAATGGCATCCCTAGGAAAGTAATACAATATGTCTTCTAAAAGTCATAATTTCTGACTGAAAGTTTTGAGTGTTTCCTTTGAAAAGCTGTCTCATCCCTCCTGGGCTTTAGACTGAGTAAAAAAGATTACCCCCTGGCAGTATTTAGGTAGACCTGCATATATAAGCATAGTATCAGTGGAGTTATTCCCAGTGATAGAAGATGCTTATAGAAAGCTTGTGTGAGTTCTGATGAGAGAATTGTGTGGTTATTAATGTTTAATTTAGGCCAGCTCAAACATTGTGTTTATGGAAATTTAGACAACGACATCTTTAGCATCTCATTTACTCCTTTTACTTTTCCTTATGATTGGGCTAATATCTAACATGTTAAATATTTTTGTATTAATGGAAGTGAGATCAAGCCATTTCTCTTTAACTGTTCCCGTAAAATCAGTTGCTTTATTTGGGAATATATATAGCATTTTAACAACTACTAGGATTAAGAAAGAGAATCTAACCAGCCAAACATTTTACCAACAATAATTAATGTGTATATATAGCTTGAAGATTTTGAAAGTTGTAAAAAGTCCATTTGTGAATCTCAAGAGGGATATTGAGGGGAAATAAACCATATATTACCATTACACATTTACCTGGATTATGATTGTTATCCACCATTATTTATTTAATGATAATTTTTTTGAAGTCCAAAGTGCTTGCCA
The DNA here is from genome assembly GCF_048772815.1 of Callospermophilus lateralis. Taxonomy (NCBI): domain Eukaryota; kingdom Metazoa; phylum Chordata; class Mammalia; order Rodentia; family Sciuridae; genus Callospermophilus; species Callospermophilus lateralis. Next base: position 131,874,505 of record NC_135308.1, read on the forward strand.
TTACACTATGGAACCCCCCAAAACTGTTTTTCTATTTCAAAAAATGAACGATCATAAAGTAATTTGTCCTGGGTCTATTAAAGGGATTGTGATGGTATAGGGAACCCATATCCAAATCACCGAAATCTCTATGGAAAATGAGTCCTTGTATTGGCCAATTTTGTCTTTCAGGAGGTTGAGCTTATCATTGTGAATCCACCAGAGCAAGCTTAATTCAAGACAGTTACCTTTCTAGGTTTGTTCGTTATATATGTCAATTTAGAAGCATTACATGTAAACTAATGGTAAAGCTACTCATTCAGCATGTGACGCTTCAAGGGCATTGCCCTCAGGTTTCAGTCTACATGTGAACTTCTATCTCAAGAAACCATGTGTTTTTAATAGCTTGCATGAAGTCATTGATCTTTTTCACTGGTAGTCAAAATATATGAAGAGGTTATAAATCCTTTTGGTCTTCATATCATTCCATATTCATGAACAATTATTAAAAAGAGTATACCTACTCTTTTTAAATCTTTTTTCTTTTGTTACAATCCAGGCTTCAGCTACCTAGGAAGATTGAATACCACATAATGGAGCGGCTTTAATGGCTGTATTTTCAGTGAATACAACAAAAGGGGATGTCATTATTATTTTTAAAAGTAAAATCCATCTATAAACTTATGAAAGCAGGAATAACTAAAAGAATGTGTTTAAGATCTGTCCTGGGCATAATGAACTCCTGAGTTATTGCTGTAGTCCTGTATTTCATCTTCATCTGAAAGAGTGAGATTTAAACAATGTCACATAGTGATAAGCAAAAGTTGATAGAAGGATTTCATAAATGGAAAAGTTGCTAATAAAGAAATTTTACATGTTCTTAGAAGTAACAATGACTTTACAGCAGCTGCCAATTCTTGCAAACATGACAAATAGGCCTTCATTATCAAACAGGCAATAGGAAGCTTCTAGTGAGTTAGTACTCCCCAGGCAACATCTTGCCTTTGTTCAAACAAAAGAGCAGTTTTGACATAATTAGCGACACACAAAGCAGAAGGTTGTTAAAGAAGTCAAAGAAGAGAAATCTTCTTTCACTTTTACATCCCATGGGAGAGGCTCAGAAATTATTCTTAGAAAGTTCAGGAGAGGTCTAAACTATTACAAATAGATATTTGTTTCTTGCAATAACCAGTCAATCATTAAAATCGTTTCATCCTCCTTTAGTATAGTGCTTTATTAAATTGAAATTCTTTGTTCTGTGCAGGACAGAAAATAGTAGGTGCTGACAGATTGTGACATACAAAACTTTCTCAGTTTTTTTATAATATCATGCCTTTTCTCTAGACTCCTTTGGCCCATTTTCAACTAATCTTGAAAAGAGATAATGTATACTCTTCCTGTGATCTATGTAGACCAAGCAGGTACAAGAGTAAATCATCTACAAATTATATGAGGATGGATGCTCAAAGAGAAATAATTTTGTTTAAATTATTTACATTGAAAATAATATGAAGGAAAGTCAATTAAATCCTTATGATCATCCATGTATGCTATTAATCTGCATGCAAAAATAGCAAACAAATGTCAACCACCTTTAATTATATGTTTACTAAAGAAAGCTGTACATAAATCTACTACTATAATATACTTAATTATTCAGCAAATGGAAGATGGAACACCTATTGTTGAAAATACCAGAAATTCTATTGCTTACTCTAAATTTTTGATCGATATAAGCAGCCTTTTATGACGGACTTCCTAACTGGCTATATGAGAATATTGCAAAAATTGAAATGTGGCAATAGGTATTCTAATAGACTGAATAATAGGTTTTATTCAGATTTGAATGGATATTGGGATGACTTCAGTAAGGGTTTATAAGATTTCATTTGAACCTTAGATCAGTTCCAAATATTCTACTACTGTCAGTAGAATGTTTAATCCAAAATTGAAAGTAACCTGATCTAATAGTGCATAGAGAGAGCATAGAGAGTGCATATCTTCTATCTTCTATATGTAGAAGAACAGAACTGCTGTAATTTAGGTTGTTCTAATATAGTGCCTTCTGACAAACTATTAATTTCCGAATTCCATTATAGAATAAGTATCAATAAGTTATTTGGAGCAGAGATATATAATTGAAATTGACAAAAATTTCAAGACTGGGAGGATCACATGTTATCGATATCTATTGATATCCTCTACAATTGTACTATTGGTGCTCCAAAGGACACACTGGGATCAGGTGGAAAATAGAGCAAGTGCCTCCACTAGGAATTGGAAGGCTTGTCTGCAAACTGGAATAATACAACCTGCCAACTACCTTGGAGAGGTGTCACTGTTAAATTTCTCATCTAATTTCAGAGGCTTCTTTCTTGGTTTCGGCAAGTAGACACTTTTCCAGTGACCCTCCCCACCCCCCGCCTTTTTTTTTTTTTTTAAAGATGTCATATTTCCTAAAAAGTTGAATCTTCTTCTACCATGTGAATCAACTATTCTCCTTCCAGGTATTTACCAAAGAGAAATCAAAGCATACACCCATACAGAACTTAGACACAAATATTCATGGGAGCTTTTTTTAAAAATTTGATCTTTTTAGATATATGTGACAATAGAATGTATTTTGACATATATTTATGGAGTATAACATCCTAATTAGGATCCCATTCTTGTGGTTTTACATGATGTGGAGATTAACTCGTCATGTATTCATATGTGAACATAGGAAAGTTATGTTCAAATCATTCTACTCTCTTTTTTTTTAGAAAGAGAGAGAGAGAGAGAGAGAGAGAGAGAGAGACAGAGAGAGAGAGAGAATTTTTTAATATTTATTTTTTACTTTTCGGCGGACACAACATCTTTGTATGTGGTGCTGAGGATCGAACCCGGGCTGCACGCGTGCCAGGCGAGCACGCTACCGCTTGAGCCACATCCCCAGCCCCTCATTCTACTCTCTTTCCTAATCCCATCTTATTTCCCCTCATTTCCTTTTGTCTAATCCAATGTGAACTTCTCCCCATCTCCCTTATTGTATGTTAGTATCTGCATATCAGAGAGAACATTCGGCCTTTGGTTTTTGGGAATTGGCTTATTTCCCTTAGCATGGTAGTCTTTAGATTCATCCATTTACCTGCAAATATCATAAAGTCATTCTTTTCATGGCTGAGTAATATTCCATTGTGTACATATACCACATTTTCTTTATCTATTCATCTATTGAAGTGGACCTAGGTTGGTTCCATAACTTAGCTATTGTGAATTGAGCTGCTATAAACATTGATGTGGATATGTCACTGTAGTATGCTGACTTTAGTCCTTTATGTATATACTGAGGAGCAGGATGGGGTTAAATGGTTCAAATGGTGGTTCCATTCCAAGTTTTCTGAGGAATCTCCATACTACTTTCTAGAATGGTTGTACCAATTTGCAGGCCCACCAGCAATGTATGAGTGTATCTTTCCCCCTACATCTCTACCAACATTTATTTTTACTTGTATTCTTGTATTTATTGTTACTCATATGCCCTTCTGACTGGAATGAGATGGAATCTCAGTGAGTCTTACTTTGCATTTGTCTAATTGCTATAGATGTTGGACAGTTTTTCATTTATTTGTTGCATGGTAGCCTTATTTCTGAGATCCAAACACTAGGAATAACCCATGCAGCCATCTACAGGTGAATGAATAAACAAACTGTGGTGATAAAAGGAACAAACCATTGATAATAGAATAACACAAATAAGCCTCCAAATAATTATGCTAATTAGAAAAGCTAGACAAAAATAGAGGAGAGTATGTAGTTTTTTTTAAATATTTATTTTTCAGTATTTCGGCGGACACAACATCTTTGTATGTGGTGCTGAGGATCGAACCCGGCCGCACGCATGCCAGGCGAGCGCGCTACTGCTTGAGTCACATCTCCAGCCCCGAGTATGTAGTTTTTGTTATATAAAATTTTTGAAAATTTAGACTATATTATAACAGAAAACAGATCATGGGCCTCTTGGTTTCAGTTTGTTGAGCCACTAGGATTAGGAAGGGCCATGAGGTAAATTTGGGAGGTGATGGTGATTGTTGTGAAGATTTCATGAGTACATACATGTGTCAAAACTCCCCAAATTACATATAATAAAATAGACTTTAGTTATTCTGTTTGTAAAACTTAGCCACCAGCCCTGTGAGGTTCGCATTTCTTCCATAGGGCTCTATATCAGCTCTATGTATGATTCAAATAGGTGTTCTCAATGGAATATACAAATACATAAAGAGAACCCAGCAAAATGCCAGTAAACATCAATATTCTCCATTTTAGCATACATTTTTCTCCTTATCCAACTTCTAGAGGAAGAAAATGAGGTACATATTAAATTACCTTTTCAGTTAATGTCTGAAGACAAAGAAAAAAACAAATAAACACCAGAATTAAATCCACCTGCTGTTATAAGGTTAAGAATTCAGCAAAATTAAAGTTCTTTCTGTTGATTTCATCCCCTCACAACCAGAAATGTTCTTAATGTCTAGGTAGCTTTCTTCATTATCTGCAGCCTAGGTGACTTCTTAAGAATAGATGTGACTCAATAAGCTCCTTAAAGTCTAAATCAACTCAACATTAAGTCTAGAGTGGGCCTTAATTTTTAGAAGGCCCAAAGAGTAATAAAACACTGAAGATAATCACACTAACCTCACACTTATCAAATTTAAAGGGCATTTACCCTGTACAAAATTATGCTCCCAGTCATTATTATTATCAAATATAATAATCTAATAAACTCTCTAATAGAAACTCGCAGACCTATAGGAAGGTAGCTGGTGGTGGCTTTAGTTCAATAGAATGCTATTCAAATCAACTGCACACTTAAATTGGAAGACATTTATCAGCAAGAAGTTAAATTTATCACCATGAACACAGCATGGCACATTGTCTTCTCTCAGACAACAGTGTTAGAGACACTGATACTATCTTGCCAAATATAGAATTTGCAGTGGTTCAGTAACCAATCATGAGTCACCTTTGACTTGATTCTTTGCTTTCTAGAATGTGCAAAATCTTTAAAGTTGCAATTCAATGACTGGCATAATCAATCTGAACCTTGAGCTTCTCTAGAACTGCCCACAAGGCATCTCTTTTGAAGTTTAAAAGCAGCAAATACTGATAGTCATTATGTCTAGCTTTCCTAAGACATTCTATCATTAAATCCTTGCTGCAAGAGATGGCTTTCCAATCTTACCAGTATCTAATAAGGCCCCTGCTGCTTGAACATGCAAATTTAATGTAGTTCAAGGTCAAATCATAACAGCCTGCGTCTGAGGCTACCTTCTCTTGCCAGTGACTTTCTTGATGATGGCACAGCAAGGGTAGCTTGCTAAACCTCATCTTGGCTGACATCTGCTGAGGCCATCCAGGAGGCCACCCTCTGGGTAAGCCCTACTGATTTCCTATAGACAAAGCTACACTCATTTTCAGATCAAATTCTCACAAGTTTAAGAGCTTCAAGTCTTTTACCAAAATTACAACAATTAAAAGTTTACTGTACATTTATAAAAATTCAAATCAATGGTCTACTAAAAGTGCCAACAAAATGTCAAAATAAAAACTGTCTGTGTATAAAGTCTAAAGCCTAAAACCACAGACTGGCTACCCCCAAAGCCTCTCTGTTTGTTTTTATGCTGCTCCCTCAAGTTTTACTGGATCCATGCAGCATTAAGGATTAGATGTTACATTCTCCAAAACATAGACTTCCCCCTTGCTCTGCATCCATCCTCCTCTTACTCTTCATTGATAGAGCCAATTTTTGTTTATGAAATTTATAGTGGTATGAACAGAGACCAAGTACTGCAGGAAATGCCTGTAGTACCAGTTACTGGAAGGAATGCTGGACTACTCGTGTCCACTTAAGAAAGGAAACATTCAGAATAGATACAAAGTGTTATATCCTATTAGCAATAATAGATTTCTAACATTTTTTAGTTCAGTACACTCAATACTTTCTTTCCCTTTCTAAATTTTTCTTATGTATTTTTACTTCTAATCTTTGCAACCTTGATGGCTCCTCTCAACTGCCAATTCACCAATGAAATTTTTCATGTTTTCTTAAGATGAAACATCTTTCCAGAGGTTCCGGCCTGATGCTTTCTTTATAAAGTGTGGTACATACAAGTCCCCTGAGGAGCCCATCTATATTATCTAAATCTTTGAGGGCCATCAGATATGGTTTTATTGAAGCTCTCTGGGTGATTTTCTAGTTCACTAGAATCTTTTGTTTTGTATCTAACACTGTTTACTTTTTGCCTTAAAATGTGATTACTTGACATTGATTACCCTGCAAGATCCTTGCAATCTTTTTTTTAAAGAGTATCTCCAAATATAATCTTGCATATAGTAGCTGCCCAACAAAAAAGTTAAATTTTCAAGCGTTTCTCAAAACAACTAGATCTTCTTCCATGTTTTATGACTAAACTATCTAGAGGAATAGAAGCTTGAAATTATTATAAAGATCAGTGCCATCTTTTAGTCAGCATCATTATGTATTGTCTTCACCCACATAGATAAATATTGGCAGTCTTTCCAGTCTACTTAAGTACAATATACTGTGTTGCAAATTTCTGAGCATTATTTTGCTATGCAATAGAAAATATATTTAGTGTTTCCTAAGCAACCCCTAATGTACTTTCAAATGCAGGAAGAAATCACTAGACAACAAAGGCTCCCTAAAACCTTAACACAATTTCAGACTGCACATGCTATCATTTAAAAAAACATATGATGCTTTACAACTGTTATGGTACAATCTCTTTGCTTACACTGACTATAGTCAAACTTTTATTATTTTGCTGCAATGACCAGGCAAAGAAACAGTTGTATTTTCTCTCAGCTTACTAATACACTGTAGGGCATGACTTGCTGCCCACTTCCCGGTCTGGGATGGCGCCTGGCGATCAGCCAGGACGCGGTGCTGTGGGTGGTGAAGGAAAAGGCAGACCACCTCCAGGACAGGTCCAGGACTCTTCTGCCCTCGTGGACAGCTCGTGCCTTCCCTTACAGACTATGGGATGGGTGTACACATGAACTCAATACACCCCTCTGACCTTTATCCTGATTGGCTCCTGTGCAGTATATAAGCTGGGCTGGGTGCAGGCAGCCAGTCGACCTTTACCTTTCTTGGCTTGTCCTCGTCGGGGGTGCACCAACAGAGTGACATGGTGATTATGCAATCATGGTGTACCTCCCATAGGATCTAGAAAGCTTTATTCTTACTGTGACACTGCTGGGTTTCCACAATAATTTAAAAGGTTTTACACTAATAAGCTATGTGCTTCCACTTAAGGGAATGTTTATAAAAATCAGACTCAATTCTTAAGCCAAACTCCTTTACCAAGCCTACCTTGTTACGATGGCAATAGGTTATTTTAGCACTCAGGTATCCTATTCTTGGGTGTCTGGAAAATACATTCTCCTATAACATACATAATTTAAAATAAATATAATATTAAATACTCTGAGGGAGTCGCTGCCTTCCTTCTCATCAAAATGAATTTAAAAGCGATATACTGTAGCTGATTACTAAACTGAAACAGGTGCATGTACTTGAAATACTTCATTGAAAGCTGTCACTCTTATTTTTAAAACTTTTATTTCACAAACATCATATGATACAAAAGCAGTACACGCTTGATCATGTTTCTCAAATAGAAGGTTCTTTCAGTTCTTCAGGTCATCCTTCTTCCAGAGGAAAATAAATAAGTCCACAAAATCTACAGCATATATAGAAAATTTTCTTTCACAAGAACAAAAATATTTGCAGAATTTAACCCTTAATCATTTTTCCTTAGGAAAAAAATGTCTGATTTAACTTTTTTCTTGAATTTTTTGAAGAAGATACTCCATTTGTAAATTCAAGTTTGGTTGGCCCTTTCTAGTCTTTTTGTTCAATATTTTGAACACTTCCATTTTCTTCTTTTTGTAGAGTCTTTGAGCTTCTTCTCTCTCTTTTTTTCTCCTCTCAAACTCCTGAAATTATTAACATATGTGAATTCACTAATCACAAGCAGTAGAAATAACTTAGAAGTGGACTTAAGATAGCTATCAGCATGCAAACACTCTTCAGGTTTCTCTCTTAAATTCTGTAAAATGTAAATAGCTTCCCCAAATTGAAGCAGTATATAATTATTTGTCTTCACACTATAAAAATACATGATACAACATGGACTAATTAAAGTTACTGAACCATTTTACATATTTATATGCAAATGAAATTAGGTCAAAGAGAGAAGACATATATATCTCTACTAATTAAATCCACTGAAGTTAGAGAAGACTAAAGATTGTCTAGTGTAATTTTCCACATAAAACTAAAAACTTCATTTCCAAAAACGTATATCTGGTATCCCTTTTGTCATCTGCTTTGTAGTTTAATTTTTTAAAAAATTATTGACTACTTATGATATACGTGCAAAACATTCTGCTAGACATTATGATTTTGACCATTAAGAACTAGAGTTATTTTGATATGTTAAAATAAATATTCAAGTCTGAATATAAAGAAAAAAAATTCAAAGTTCTAAATGGTTCTGAAAAGCCACTACTCAAAATTTACTACAATATTCTTAGTAAATATAAAAGTTAAAAGTTCTTAAATAGTGTAATATGCGTACCATTTTCCAATTTCTCTGTGATGCACACAGCCAAAAAATAACACATTACACAAATACAGGACTTATATTTACTCATAATTAACAAAATACTTTCACATAATTATGTAAAATCACAATACATTCCATTATCTTAAAACTTTTTATGCTAGCTGGGTTCAGTGGCACACACTGGTAATCCCAGTGAGGCTGAGGAAGAGGATTGCAAGTTCAAGACCAGTGTCACCAATTTAGGGAGATCACAGCAACTTAGTGAGACTTATTTGACAATAACAAATTTAAAAAAAGGCCTGAGGAAGTGGCTCCAGTGGTAAGGTACTCCTAAGTTTAATCCCCAGAACACCACCTCCCAAAAATTAAAAATAAAAATTTTGATGCTAGTTTTCTATGTGCATATTACAGGTGAGGAGCTGAGCTAGTGATTTCTGACAGGATTGTCCAAGATCTCTGGTAAGTGGTAGAGCTGAATCTTTTATCCAATACTGTAAGTTCCCATCATGCTACATTATATTACTTAAAATTACATTTTTTTTGGTATTTCATTTATTTTTATAAGTACTTGAGTTTTGATTCATTATTTGTAAATTTAGGTATATGAAGCCTAGTTTACCCCATGGAGTTTTTCTAAGCAAAATATATGTATTTTAATATCTTTACCATCAATTATGGGTCTGTACTTAATGTTCTTAACAATTTCCCATGTGTAATGGTGTTGGCTTTAAATCTGAGATCTACTAGCTCTAAGAAATGGCTAATTTTTATGATATAAAACTCTTTTTATATAACCCGTTCTATATAAAGGAAATTGTAAAAGTATACAAAATGTTTAACAACATAACGGTCCTTACTATGCTTCACCTGATATACTGTTTCCAAAGATGGCAAACTGTGGACACTTAGAAAAAAGCATAAGGGTCCAGTATTTCCAGAGAGATATTTCTACTTCATCCCAGTCTGCCATTGTTAAACTCTTAAGTTTTCTTAACTACATATATTTATTCTAAATCAAAAACAAAAAAGCAATTGAACTAACCATAACCTCTATAACAGGAAAATTTTGTTGAAGCTATAGATAATTGTTGTACTCATCGGAAAAGTCTATTAAAATTCTGATTTTCTGAATGATAAGTGAGTAGCAACTTTCTGCTAAGTTAAAAAATAGGTAACAAAATAATATATAAAATAGTAGGTTTTTTAGTTGGCAAAAATCAATTCTTAATATTTTATTCTAAAACCTCCCCTCTTGATTTTTACTTGTTTTAATGCAAGATCATCCATATTTTGTATTTTAGTGGTTCTCAAATTTTATTAAGCATAAGAATCTCTTTGCCAGTTCTTGAACCATTATCCCAGGTGCACATATTATTAACCCACAAGCAATAGTTTTAAAATTCTATTCTTGACCGAGCAGTATTTCTTAAGATAATATAAATAATCAATGAATGTGAACATGATGCAATTCTATGATTTTGCTCATTCATTCATTTAAGAAATATTTACAGTTGGGAGGTAGAGGCATAAGAATCATAAGTTCAAGACCAACTTAGTGAGACATTGTCTTAAAAACAAAAAAGGCCTGGGGTTGTAGCTCAGTGGTAGAGTGCCCTGAGTTCAACCCCAATGACACCCCCCCCCCAAAAAAAAGGAAAGAAAAAAGAAAAAATTATATATATTTACAGAGAAAATACTACCCCAAGAATACCACCCCAAGAAACACAAGTTGTATTCCAGATAAATAAGGAAAAATGTACCCAAATATTGTAAAAGTAGAACTTACTTGTTTCTTGGCAGCACGTTTAGCTTGTATCCGTTCATATTCTTCTAGTGCTTTTTGATTTGATGTTTTCTTTTTATTCTTTTTTGGAATAGTCACAGAACTTTATAAGACAAATAAATCATAAGTTTTAAAAATGACTTAACCAAAATTATGATGCAATTGTGTCAAATACATATTTATATACAATTTTTTCACCCACACTTTTCAGTCAAGTTTATAAAGAACAGAAAATAGACTGCCACTTCTCGTTCACTCCTTAACTCTGATACCTGAGTCTCACTAATGCATATTAATTGAGAATAGAGAGAATAGGAAAAAACAATTTGCATATTAATAATAATTAATAAGATTAAAAACATATTTGCAACTTGCAACTATATGATTATGAATCATATACTTATTGATCAATTGTACTTCTTCTGTAAAATGTCTGTTCAGTTCCTTAGCCCATTTATTGATTGGGTTATTTGTAAGATTTCAACTCACTCCAGTCAGAAAGACAATCATCAAGAATACAGGCAACAATAAATGTTGGTGAGGATATGGAGGAAAAGGTAAACTCACATTGCTGGTGGGACTGCAAATTGGGACAACCACTATGGAAAGCAGTATGAATATTCCTCAGAAAACTTGGAATGGAACCACCATTTGACCCAGTTATCCCATTCCTCAGTATACCCAAAGGACTTAAAACCAGCATACTACAGTGATGCATCCATGTCAATGTTCATAACAGCTCAATTCACAATAGCTAAACTATGGAACCAACCTGGATGCCCTTCAATAGATGAATGGTATATATATATTCAATGGAGTATTACTCAGCTTTAAAGAATGAAATTATTGCATTTGCCAGTAAATGGATGGAGTTGGAGAATTTCATGCTAAGTGAAATTAGCCAGTCTCCCAAAACCAAAGGCTGAATATTTCTCTAATATGCGAATGCTAATTCAATACAAGGGGTGGGGGGCACTAGAGAAGAACAGAGTTACCTTAGATTAGGTTACCTTAGAGGGAAGTGAAGGGAAAGAGGGGAGGGGATGTGGAGATAGGAAGGATAATAGAATGAAACAGAAATTCTTAGTTTATACATATTTATGACTGCATGACCAATATGATTCTACAACATGTACACTCAGAAAATGAAAAATTATATTCCATCTATGAATGATATATCAAAGTGCATAAATGCATTCTACTGTAATGCATATCTAATGGAAAAATTTTTTTAAAAGATTATGGATCAATTACTGGGTGGTTAATGAAAATTCTTGGAAATATTTCACCATGGGAAATATAAAAAGCTTTGAAAGATCCTACAATGTTAAAAAAAAAAATTTAAAGACAGACTAAAAAAATACATTACATTGAAAGACATTACAGAAGTTGCTCGTATGAAGAAACTTTAATCTCAAAGTTCTTTGACCACCTTGTCTCAATTCTATTTCATCCACCACCATGCCTTGGACCTAGTTTCCATTTAAAAATGTTCAATATTACAGCATTTTCACTTCTAAATACCTGGGATACCATTTATTTCCTTAGGATACCTGACTGAGTAGTAATCTTTCTTTCCTTTGTCTCTCAACTTATCACATTTTTCTGCAACTCCCTTGCTAATGTAAATAAAAAAAATTCATTATCCATTATTAGAGTATATGTCCTCTTAGCTCCTAATCTTTTCCCCTAACTTTCATAGTCAAGTTCCTAGAAAGAATAAAGCACAGACTATGACTGTTACTTTCCATTTACTCGTTACCTTTTCAATGTCTCACTTCTGGTCCCCCACTCCAATCAAACTACCCAGGCCAAGATAGTGATGCCCTCCTATCCAAGGATCATCAAGGTGCCTTTTTGGTCTCTTTAAATGACTATTCACTACTTTTGAAAAGTCTACTCTCTTAGTTTAGGTGACCTTTTTCTCTTCTGATCCATCTCACAACTTTCCTCTGCTGAGTTAGCTATCCTTCCATTTCCCCAATTCTTCAATTTTGACAAGTTTATTTATCTTCTTCAATGACAGTTTTTTTCAATCTCAAAATAAAAAGCTTTTTTTTAAAAAAAAAAAAAAATCTTAACTTGTTTCCTGATTTAACTCTTCTCACTTCAATTATCACTGGTAATAACTCAAATCTATAGTGCTAGTGCTTACTTTTTCACTGCACAACTACATTGTTTAGTAATACGACAGATAAGTCTACTGAAAAAAAACAGAAGTTTTAGTCTCTATGCCTTTATCCCCAACTAAACTTTTTTCCTAGAGTCCTAGTGCGTGTTAGTTTTAGCACAAATATTCACAGTGTTAAAAGAACAAATTATGGACCCAAGTATCATCTGACTTCTTTGAAAGTTTAAGTTTTTATTATGTTTTTACCTGAAACATGTGGAGAAACAGTTTATAGTTAGCTCTTATAATACCAAAGTGTTGTGGAGCCATGTCATTTTTTAGCTACAACCATTTCCTATCCTTTGAAGAAAATCCAGATTAGTAACAGGACTAGTAGTAGTTTGGCTCTACAATCTAAGCTGTTATTGACCACACTTACAATAATTCTCAAATATTATTTAAATATATTAGTAATAGGAGTTAACTATGGTCCAAGTAAGTTACATGTACGTAAGGCAGAAAGCCAAAGCTCAGATATTTTAACTTCATCACTTCTTCATTTATGCTAAACTAGTCTAATTCAGCTATTTAAAGTTAAAAAGAATTCTTCCAAGAACATATGATCCCTACTTACACCATGACTTCTAAATGTGTTAAATAAGAAAAATCACAATTCCTATGTAAATTTTCCTATAATACCTTTCAGAAAATATTACTTACACTTAAAGTAAAAGACTTCAGAAAAAAATACATACTTTTTCGTTTTGCCACACTGTTCTGGTTGAGGCTGATGAACACTACATTCCTCTTCAGACAAAGTCTGGTCAATGCTATGCTCTTTTTCAGGCAAAGGCTGGTCAACTTGTTCTTCTGACAAAGGCTGGGTAACTTTTCTCAGTTGCTTCCTGAGTCTTTCTTCTTCAGCTAAATAAAGATGTTTCAGATGATCTGGATACTGATCTGTGAATTGGGACTCCTGTGATATTTGAGACTTCTTTTTCTTCCACAGCAATTTCTTATAATGTTGTTGAATCTTCAGTTTTCTCCGAAATGCAAAGCCTTGCCCTACATTGAAGGATATAGGTAATGATTATTATCACAAAACATAAATTGAATGAAAAGATAAAGCTGTTAATTAAAAATGAAATCTTAATACATTATTATATTCAAATGTTACAATTATTTTGTTTTATTCTTTAAAAGAAATGTGTCTGGCAACAAACTTAAGCAGAGGAGCTGAAAAGCAAGTTGGTCATCTGCAAAAAGATTAGGCGGACATTTGTCATACAACCATCTAAAAATCTCAAAAACTGACCAGTTCAGACTGTTGCAAACTTGAATTTATAACTGTATTCACAAATCAAAACCAAATTCCTCTAGGTCATCTAACATAATCAGGCCCTTCAACAAATACGTACAAATAAACACATCTTTTTACCTTAGAGAAACTTACTACATAACTTACTACAATACGTTGTGTAGTAAGTTTCTCTAAGGTAAAAATACTGCAACCAAAAAAAAAAGTGCTTGACTTTCTTGCACAACTAACAATTATCAGAAGACTTAACTTATTTTATAGTTATGCATTCAAAATGGAATCTGAGGGACCTAACATCAAGAAAAAAAGAGGGAAAAAAAAAAAGTTAAGAAGAACCGTGAGATGCGAATGGCTATTGCGATATCTGGAATCAGCAAAGTTTGAGAACTGTATTTCTGGCCCCATCCTGCACTTCATCTCTTACCGTAACACAGGTTCAAATGTGTAAATGCAACACACCCAAATGGACCTGAAGGCGCTCTCCCCTTAGGACCACAGAAGAAAAGAGTTCTCATCAAGTCTGATATTACTTCTTAGGAGACATTTTAACCCGATTTAAATGATCAACTCTACCCCCATCTGCCCATCCAGAGCTCTGGGAAGCGCACGGTTTCAGCGGTTTTAGGAATGGCTTCCTCTGTCCCCAGCAGGACCCAGGTTTCGGTTCCCAAAACCTTCTTTCAAGCTTAGTCGGCTCGCGCAACCCAGGACTTCGCAGGCCTAAGGGCTTCTAAATGGCTGTCTTCTTACGCACCCTCACGAACGCTGCCCGAAAAAGCTTGAGGGTAGTTAGGCCGCCAGGTCCTCTTTTTTCCATTCTTATTCCTGCATCCGACAGGTGAAACCCCCTCAACACGCGTCCCCAAACCACCGGTTCTCAACCTCTCTGCCGGCCTGACGGGTGCCATAGTGGACCAATTCGGTCGACAGATCACCACGACGGACGTTCTTGAAAGACGTCACCAAACAGAAGCAATCCATCGCCAAACTAAAGGCCGACTCGGAGCTCCGCTGATCAGGTCTGCACCACTTTTGTCAAGAGTCGATGCCGCGCGGCCATGTTTGCGCCACCTACAGCCCGGGAGGTTGCGCGTCATGGCTGCTGCTTGCCCTCTCCCGGCGACCCAGGACCTGCCCACGCTGCATGCCAAGTTACAGGGACTGCTGCGGTTCCTAAGGGACGCTCTGCCTATTTCCAATGCGCACACGGTAGACTTCTACACAGAGTCTGTGTGGGAAAAGCTGGTTGACTTGTCTCCGGAAACTGTGCTGGCTGCGTTGAAGAGGTCCGCTGCGGAGGCGGAGGCTGGGTTTTCGGAGGCGCGCCCCCTGGTGGAAGCAGAGGCGCGAGCAGGTGAATGACGGAGTAGGCGGGGTGGGAAGGGAGGAGAGATGAGTCCTGTTGGCACCGCGTGCAGCCAGGTGGAAGCACACCTGACCCGGGCAGCGGCGGGGCGTCGTTTTCCCGGGAAAACAGGGATCAGTTTACTGGGGACTGGGTGGCGACAGCCCTTCTGCGATGCCTCTTTTGTATTGGGGTGTATTGAGACTTACCATAATTTAAGGAAAACAAGGGGCATTCATTTAGTCATAAAACAATTTTTGACTTGAGTGAAAACAGCGAACAGTGCTTTCACTGGGTTTATAGATTAAAGGTAGGAAATAAAGTTAACAGAAAAAAAGGAAATTTCAGATGTTACTAATGGCCAAGTAGAAAATAAAAACAGTGTGAGGCGATAGGGCTTGCGGAAAGGGCCTCCCTAACCTAAGATGGGAAGGTGCTAGTTGGCCTAGAGCCAAGGGAACAGGATTGCAGACCCTGGGAACCACAGGAGAGACTAGCCAGGACCTGCGGGCAGCAGCAGGTGCAGTAATGGAAGTACACAGAGACCAGGTCATATAGAGCTTTCTGGGCCATAGAGAGATTTGGTATTTTAAATGTGTTGGGAAACCTCTAGAGTCACTTAGGCAGTTTGGTGTCCTAATCTAATATATATTTGAAAAGATAACTCTGAGGGATTTTTGAAGAATAAATTACATAGTGATGCAAAAGCTGTTTAAGAGATGATTTCATGCTGTGGGCACATTTGTCATCCTAGCTACTTAGGAGGCTGAGGCAGGAGGATGGCAAGTTCAAAGCGAGCCTTAGCAATTTAACAAGACTTTCAGCAACTTGTCGAGACCCTGTCTCAAAATTTAAAAAATAAAAAAAGGGATGGGGATGTGAATCAGTGGGTAAACACCCCTGGGTTCAATCCCGGGTACTATCTGCTAATGCAGCCGGGAATTTTTGTGGGCTCTGGAGGTTCCTGTCCCAGAGTAATGTGGGTTCTACTAGAATCTATATTTTGAAAATAAAAAACCATTTTTTTTGTATCCAACAGCAATGAAATCTAGAGAAGATTGTTAACTTTTGAAATATCTCTAGAATTAAAACCTTTTTTATACAAAATATTCAATTATCCAACTGCTCAGCTACTTCTTGTATTTAAAAGAGTGAGTTTTAATAATCTGTGTTGTAAGGAATCTTAATTTTTGGTGATGGAAAGATGGGCATTTCCCTCATTATCATATGAGGTTCATTATTTGTGTCAGAGAAGAGCATTAGAATCATTTGACTAGATTTGTTCTTTTATTAAACAGTTGTGAGTTATTATGGACATTATAGAGTAGCTGTGAAATTTGTAAACTTTGGAGTCATAGTTCAAATTCTATTTCTACCATTTATCAGTTCTGTGATCTTGAGGAAGTTCATTTATTACTTCAGTCAAAAAACATGGTAATCAAGTGTCAACTGTGTGCCATGTACTTTTCTAGAAATTAGAGATACTTGTAAAGGGATGAAGTAGGACCCCCCCCCCCAATTTTTATTTTTAAGTGCTACAGAGAAAAAGTATATAAGAGAGAAATAAACAAGGGGAGACAAGGTCTTGTTCAGGCAAGACCTCATTGAGGTTACTCAGGAATAAAAGATCTAACTGCGGAGGAGAAGAAAAATACCATGATAATAGCAATTTGAATTTTTAAATTAGCTTTTTTTTTAAGCATAGTGTAAATTATCACTGCTCTGGGCAATATGCTGAATCAGTAAGTACGAGAAATGGTTGAATTTAAACTTACTGCTATTTGAGAGGAAAAAATAGGCAATCCTTGAGTCTCCCTTCTGCAACCTCTGCAGGGTCATTATTTTTCAAAACGTATGTTGCCATTTGTAGAGCTGAGAATAGGTTAGTATTGTCTAAGCCTCCCATTCCAAGTGTGCCTGATTATTTTTATTTTTGCAGAAATTACTTGGTATTTTCTGAGTAAAATGTTGAGCTAGGTGTTGTGAATACAGTAGTGAACAAAGTATAATATTTTTTTCAAAAACTTGCATCCCTCCAGGCACAATTGCGCATCGGAGGCTCTGGAGGCTGAGGCAAGATAATCCCCAGTTCAAAGCCAGCCTCAGCAACTTAGTGAGGTCCTAAGCAACTCAGTGAGACCTTGTTTCTAAATGAAATATAAAAAAGGACTGTGGATATGGCTCAGTGGATAAGTGCCTCTGGGTTCAATCCTTAGTACCAAAAGAAAAAAGAAAAAAACGTTCCATTTTAGGAGACTTTTATTTTAGTTTCTTCCCATTTCATGTGATCTGGTAATTTAATTATTATGCTTTTTATACATCAAGTAATCTGTAAAAATCCTGTGCTCTTAGTATTGCCCTAGAATTGCTTTTTGATTTATTATATATTATTTAATTTCAACTATGTGAGAGTGCTCTTATCTAAAACTAGTTGGTTTCATTTTCCAAATAAATGTTCAACATTTTTAATCTTTGAGATTGAAAATGTGTGGGTCTCAATTGTTGTATTGCTTTCTGAGTTAATTGTTATTTAAATTTCCCCTACAAAATTCTAGTCCCGTATCCCACAAGTTAAGCTGTTCTTCATTTATTATTTTAGTCATCTTCCTGTTCCTAAGAATTTGGAGCTGAAATAATCTTTCATGACAACTGTTTACATACTAGGCACCTCTGACTTAATTTACTTTTTAACTAATGTATATTTTATTTAGCAAATACATTTTTAAATTTGTTTCTTTGAATATTTTTTTCCTCTCAAGAGAAAAGAATCTGATAGAGTTAAAATACTATGGTTAAATTTTTCTATCTTTATATTTAATGTCATTTTTATAAATATAATTGTGAAATTACTTTTGGCATGATTAAACGAACTTATACATTCAATGTGATTTTAGTATTGGTACAGTAAAGATATGGATGTCAATTTCTTGTTAATTATTTCTTATTCCTATCCAAAAGCATGGCTAAATGTTTAAGTAACTTATTAAAAATTTCATATACAACTGTAAATTAAGCTGTAATGACTTAATCAAAAAGTTTCCTAGCACCTAATTGGGTGATATTAGTTTCTTTTAAAAGCAACAGGGTATATTCTGTTTTTTTCCTTGGTAGAGTATAGGAAGATAGATAAACTCAAACATTCATAAAATTTAGCTAGGCCTATCTTTAATTTTCAAAAGTTGATAAGACATTTTAGCATTTGATTAAATTTTATTAAAAATTTATCAAAGATTGAAGTTAAAAGTCAACTGTTAACAGAAGCCAAAACCTTAAAATGCTTAATTAACCCGTAATCCCAGTGGCTTGGGAGGCTGAGGCAGGAGAATTGTGAGTTCAAAGCCAGCCTCAGCAAATTATTGAGGCCCTAAGCAACTCAGCAAGATCCTGTCTCTAAATGAAATACAAAAAAGGGTTCGGGATATAGCTCAGTGTATAAGTGCCCCTGGATTCAATCACCAATACCAAAAAAGAAAAGTTTAATAAAATTTGTATTGAATAAAGGTAAATTTTTATGTTAGAAAACATGTTCAGTTCAACTTAACCAGTGAGCATTGTGCTGTGGGACTTTTATCCAAAAGGAAAATAACAACTATGAAGCCACTGCAGTAGCACTGGTGAGAGTTAATAGGGTTTGAACCACAGCAGTGATAGAGGGAGGAGGTTTCCAAATGAAAGACATTTTTACATCCAGATGGAGGCGTGGGTAGATGTATAAATTGAGGACACAAGAAATATTTAAGATAACGTGAAGATTTTTAACTTTAACACTGAATGAAAATGCTCGTAAGACAGGAAATAAGAGAAAGATTACGGTAAAATGACAACATTCAGTTTGGCTCTGAACCTTTGAACTGAAGAAATCTTTAGAATATTTGTGTAGAAATTAATACAAAAACTTATGTCCTTTGAAGATTATTATGAGGAAGGCACCACTGGTTTCTTGAAATTCTGATCCGTAGGCTGTGTGATATTGAGTTTCCCCTCACTCCTGTAACAAATTTTGGTGCATAATTTCATTTTATCTTATGTCACATTCTAAATGTTCTAAATCACTCTCACCTTATCCTACAATTATAAATATTTGGGCTGAAATGAGATTTTATGCTTCTCTAACAGGCTATTGAAGTCCTCGTAGAGGCCTCAGTGATTACATCCACAGAGTTTTTAGGAGAGTTCGTCTCTCTTTCTGTAGCTGATGATGCTACAATAGTAAGTGTATTGAAATATTGCTGTCATTCATGCATGCAGGCATTCATTCGTTCATTCATTCATGCTGTGTGCAAAGTACTTGCTTTACAGTTAGCTTGTAGCAGTAGTATTTTGTCTCTAGAAATAGATTACACAGTGAATCTTATAAAAACATTTTTATTCCCCTTTCAGAGACTTATCAGTTATTTTACATGTAAAAATTACTTTTCAATTTCTGGAAACTTTTAAATATTCTAGTGGAGAGAAGGTGTTAAAGGGGAATGAAAAAAAGTGGTTATGAAGACAGAGTACAAAATATTTTAATCTCTACAGGAGGAAATTATTGCCAAACCTGAAGCTGACAGGTTTGCTTAATGCTTTTTTTTTTCCACTGCTATTTTGCCTGATTTCCTTTATTGTCCACTATACTTATCATTGTGGCATGATAACAGAATTAAGAGCAAGTTCTGAAGTCAAGACTGCCTCAGTTTACATGCCCTGCCACTTAGTATCTGTACAAATTTGGATCAATCATAGCTTCCCTATGTCTCAGTTTTTTCCTCAGTAAATGGGGATAAAAGCACTAATTAACTAGCTTAGAAAACTGTCATGAAAGGAAAAGAGTTTGGCATAGTACTTGGCACATAGCATAGCATAATAGTGAAGAATTACTGTGAACCCTGACAGGTGTCATCTTCCATAGAGTTTCATAACATTCAAGTAAGAGACATTTATTTTTGTAATTTAGTTTTTATTATTAATTGTAAATGTACATTCATTGTATTTTTAGTTTTGAAATTTTATTATGAACTCGTCTGCTTAAGACTTTCATAATGTAATATATATGAATGACTTTTCTATCTTTTCTTACACATTGATCTCTGATATAAAAAAAGATATTCTGGTCTCATATTTATAGACAATACCTCCCTCCTCCACTTCTCACTCAGTTAACCTATCTTATAATAACTGTCTTATAACACTGGCCTTTTTCTTATAAGAAGTTTCTCTTCTCTGAAATAGTAGGTTGCATGAAAAATAAAAGTATATAGAGAACACAAGAAAAGCATATAATGAAACAGAACAGGAACTTCCAGTAGAGGGTGTTATGGGCAAAATAATCAAGCCACATAATATGCAGGTAAAACAAATTTAACAAGCTTTCCCTGTACAAAAAGAAAAAAACAAATCTAAGAATTAACTAAATATAAGTAATCCTGTGGTTTATGTTTTACTAGTTGCTGATCCCAAACTGATTATACAGCTACCCAAGGAAGCACGGTGCAAACTCTTGACACCATTATCATTGCCTTATAACTAACTTTTCACATACTGTTTCAGAGACAGAAGTAAAGACAAGATCGTTGACATTTCTTTCTTTGAATCTCTAAAAAGTAGCAAGTCATGGAAGTTATAAGTGGACTGAATAACTTAAAAACAAAATAAGTATAGTGGATGTAGTTCCATAATTCAAAAATATTTTATTCATGGTATTCTGGCCTGAATAAAATGGTGTTAACTCTAATGATATAAACTATTGGGCTGGATCAGAACACTGGCCTTTTTAAAAATTAATTATTGTTGAAAGTTATTATCATTGCAACTTAGATCTCCAAAATTTCTGAAGTAATGGGGGTAGGGGGCTATTATTGAAAGCAAATTAACAATATTTAATTCAGGTTTGATTGAAAAATTTTCAAGTATTTTCAGTAGGATAGTTAAGTTGATTTGAACCTTTACTTTTCCAACAGAAACATCACATTTCTTTCTGTTGGCAACATTGTCCAATAACTGACTTTTATAATAGTCCCTTTGCACATTGAGATTTAATACTCTTATTCTATCACACTCCAAGAAATTGCTGCCCTGGAACTTGGGGATGTTGAGACTGCTCTTAAACCTGAGAGTCTCACTTAATAGTTGACTGAGTTTTCCCCTCTGTTTCATGCCTAAATATTTTGATGTGGATTTTATTACTTTTTGGCTGTGTCAGTTCAGTTTGTAAAATGTCCAAAGAACTTATAAACACATAAAATATATCTTAAATAAATTCACTATAGTAATTTTGAAATCTTCTTTTATTTTTAGTTGATTAAAAAAATAGAAGTTACATATCCCTGCCAATTTTCTATTAATGAATTTGGTAAACATTGCCCCCACCTACTTAAGAGATACTAGCTTTCAAAAGATAATAGCTTAAATATGTTGTTTTTGTTTAGAATTCTATTAACCTACATCAGTTATCTTGCCTTCAGGCCTTGTCAAATAGCATCATTATTCTTTGTGTTTAGGTGAATTTTTATAATTTTGTAAGTAACTGTGAGGATCAGCTGTGCTAGAGAAGACTTCAGTGGTATATAGATTGTATCATGCTTTTATAAGGTGAGCATTTTACGTATTTTATTTTTCCACTGGATGGAGTTTTTTGTTGTTGTTATGTCAATTTTTAAAAAAATAATTATCAGCAAATAGACTTACTTGGACCCCTCCATCTAGAGTTACTTTGAACTACTACAGACAAATTGGAATGCCTTTTTAAAAATCCTCTTAAGTAAATTGACTTGACTTAAAAATGACCATAGAAACATAAGATTAAGCAAATCTGTCAATGTGCCTTTACATATCCATCAGAATAGGCAGCATTATGCTATAATAATAAGCCTAAAACCTCAGTGATGGAAAGCAATGTAATTGACTTTTCATCCTGTATTTCCATTGGTGTATACATATCCATTATAGTTTGACAATACCTTGACATAGTCACTCAGGGATTCAGATTGAGATGAGTTCCATCTTCACAAATCACAAAGCTAGGGAAAGTTCTTCCCATATTCTTAAATCTTCTGCCTAAAAATGGTCTAGTTTACCTAAGCAAGATGTTTCTATACCTGAGTTTAATAGGGTATTTATACATACTCCTACCCAGAGGGGCACTGATGTTTGTAAACAGTATACCACTTTCCCATACTATTTTGAATTTGTGAGCCTTTAGAAACTGTCAGCAGTTACTATACTAAGAAAATGTGTGGTTAAAAACTGACCGCGAGGAAAAATGAACTGTTTTACCAGATCATAACTTAATTAGTTTTAGAATTATCAGACTGACACCTTCAGCACCTTCAGCAATACATATAGCCCCCCCCACCTGCCCATGTGTGTGCACGCACACACACACAACATACACACACAAGTAAGTCTATATGGTCCAAATGACAGAGGAACTGTTTTATAGTAACCTTTATACCACTGGGGTTATTACCATTGTTCTGTAGGCAGTATGGATAGTAAGGTAATAGTGTTATAAAGGGTTGAACTGAAAATGCACAGTTATAGATCAGACAGGACTATTCCTAAGTAACTATCTTACTGTTAAAATTTAAGTCTTTCTCTTATTAGCTCTTGAAACGAGCCAAAATTTAATTTGATATTTAAACATATAATTGAGAAAAATGTTAAAACAGGGTGCTATGTGCAAGGCCCTGTGTTCGATCCACAGCACCACATAAGAATAATAAATAAATAAATAATAAAGTTATTGTGTTCAACTACAAAAAAAAAATTAAAAACACAGCCTCTGATGCTGAGGTAGGGACCAGTTTTAATACTTCTTATTATCTAAATAATAAAATAATGAATTACAGACCTTATTTATTGTCTACAAATAGCTATAGTTTAAATAACAGATACAAATGGAACTTTTAGAGATACTGCCAAAATTCACACTAAAACAAAAATATTGTAATTTGCTATAAAATTCCAACATTCATTTATTATTTTAAAATCTCATACTGATTAGTTTTTAGTTATTTAGTTATTACTAATGTTTTTGTTTTTGTTTTTGTTCTCCTATCACGATTTTTTAGGTGTTAGTGATTTTCCAAAAGCATTTTGTGAAACTTCTCAGAAGCTAGTGAGTGTGGAAGCCTTTGCTCTGGCTGCAAAATATTATTCTGTTCAAAACTTGGGAATGTGTACTCCTTTTGAACAGTTGCTTGTAGCTCTTCAAGGAAATAAAAAACAGAGGACAGGTATGTGTGTTTATGTGTATACATGTATGTGTTTTAGATACTTAGAAGATATATACTATCTTTCCAACATATTCTTACTGTTAGACCTTATAAGTCATGATAAATTATCTTATACCTAGAAGAATTGATTTTCTTTTAAACCATATTAAACAGAATAACTTATAGATCTCTGAATTTTGTTCTTACTTTAGCCTCTGGCTATCTTCAATTAGTGCCTGCCCTTCAAACATAGATTACAGTACAGTGGGATAATACAAATTACAAAATCCTTTGTTTTATTTTTGTAGCTGTGGGCTACTGATTGCTGTGGCTGGTTCTTTAGGAAGAGGTGGGAGAAATGCACAGTGTGGTTGGGGGTATGAGGGAGAAACCTGACTGAGTGTGAGAAAGTAGGGATGGCACAAGTGAAAAAACAAATGGCAACATAGTAGATTAAAACTCAGTTGATTCAATAATTTTATTAAATGTGAATGACTTATATGTTCCTATTCAGATAGAGAAAAGAAGACTGTTTTTTGTTTTTTGTTTTTTTTTTTTTTTAACACAGTCTTTTAGGGGCTGGGGTTATGGCTCAGTGGTAGAGTGCTCGCCTCGCACATGCAAGGCCCTGGGTTTGATCCTCAGCACCACATAAAAATAATAAATAAATAAATAAATAATAAAATTATTGTGTCCAACTATAACTACAAAAATTTAAAAAAATAAAAGCAGTCTTTGATGTTGAGGTAGGAGTCAGTTTTAATACTTAGTAAATAATAAAATAATGAATTACAGACCTTATTTATTGTCTACAAAGCTCCGAACTGTTATCTCATTTAATCCTCCTTTCCCCATCTTTTTATTTTGAAAAGTTGCAAAAAGTTGCAAAAGTAGTACAGTGAACCCTGTATAATTTTCACCTAGATTCACTGTTTGTTAAAATGACCTCACATTTGTTGTAGTTCTTTACACACACACATGCATGCACATGCAGCCTTTTATCTGAATCCTTTGAACGTAAATTACATATATCGTAACACTTTACCCTCAAGTACTTCAGTATATATCTTACAAGAACAAGGACATTTCCTAAACATCTCATAACACATGAACACACTTAGGAATCTAACCTTGCTAGCGTAATACTGTCTAATAAGCAATCTAACATTGCTAGAGTAATACTATCTAATAAGCAATCTGTATTCAAATTTCTCTTAAGTTTCTTAAAAATATTTGTATGGCCAGTTTTTTCCTTAGTATAGAAATCAGTCCAAGCTTATGTATGGTATTTAGTTTTATGTTTATTCTTTAATCTAGAACAGTTCCTCAGCCTGCCTTTTGTTTTTCCTGATACTAATACTTTCAATGCATATAGGCTGGGTCTGTTTGATTATTTCCCTATGATTAGATTCAGGTTATACATTTTTTTATCTGAAGACTACTTAACATAATCCCTTTCTCATTCATGATACTAGGAGACACATGTAATTTTGTCCCATTACTCATGAAAATAAGTTCACTTAAAATGAATCTACTGGAGTTATAATTTGTAAAGGGAGCTTTTTCCCTTTAAATGTAATTCTTTCATTATTTTAATCTTTTTCATTAATCTCTTTAATCATTTTAATCAAAATTATTTCATAGTTTCTCCTGCAGCAAAACAGAGGGCTTTTTGATAAATCATGGCTCTTGGTAGGGTTATTCCAGTTGCTAAATAAGTTCACCAGCAACGTTGCTATAGAAGCTGTATAGAAGTTCACGGAGCTTTAATCTCAGATGTTGCTGACTGGCAATAACTGAATGGGCTCTGTATCAAGGATAGCACCCTTGGCCCTTCCCTTTATTATAATGGTTAAGGACTGCATTTTGGAACTCAAAGTGAACAAAACTGTTATGCTGTAATAATCATCCCAGCACTACATTTCAGTTCCCTACTGCCCGACTCTCACATGTGTGATGATGTTAACTACTTTGTCACATGCTCTTTGGCCACTTTTATAATGTAGAGTATATACCTTAATGCACCATCCTGTGTGATATTCTGCATTGATATAGAAATATGTATCTTTGATTCTTGGGACTATAGAAAACAACATGGTTGTTGAGCATTTTAAGTGTGCCTAATGCAGCTCAGAAACAATTTGCAATTTTATTTGAATTTTTAAATGCAAATTTAAATAATCATGCATGGTTAGTAGCTACTGTACTAGACAGTACGGGTACTTATTGATATATAGAAATTCATTTTGTTTTTGTAGTTGTATGTATTGGAAATATTTTTTTCCCATTTTGTTGCTTGCCTTTCCACTCTTAAGTTGTCTCTTAATGAAAAAGTTTCTTTTGTAGTATAGTTTTTCAGTCTTTATCATTAACTGCGTGTATCAAGGGATATTTTTAATGATATGTAGATCTTTATTCAAATTAGATTCATAGCACCTAAGGAATAGAAATCTATCAGATACTACAATAGAATTTCTATCTTATTTTCATATTTAATTCCAAAAAATGAGCATTGACTGATAATTTTAATTCTATTAAATTTTGCTTTAGAAGTGTTATTTCAGTTTTATTTTATTTTCATTTAGCTGAAAAATTGAAGCCAGTTGAGTTTATGAATATGAAAAAATCTCATGAAGTTCAGGCAATGTCACAGCTGATCTGCAGTATTACTGATTACTATGGAGTAAAGCAGGTAAGAATATTTTCCTGTATTTTTACTAGCCGGTATGATTGGGCATGCCTATATCCCCAGCAATTCTGAAGACTGAGGCAGGAGGATTGTAAATTTGAGGCATATGCCTGTAATCGTGGAAATAGAAGTTGCTGTAGGGCACTTAATCCAAATACTCTCGGGCCTTACCATTTCATAGTGTGCTAGACTGGTTTCTACCTGCACTATCACCATTTCTTTCCTGTGGGCTTTCTCCTGCTGCTGAAACAAGTACTGCTCATGTATAAGTTCTGGAAATCAATTCCTCCCCTCTATAGCCTTGAACCAATAACTGATGTAACATTTCAGGTGGTATGATATTTTAGTCAGCTGTGACTTGCTGCTGTGACTAAGACCTGATAAGAACAATTATAGGAGGAAAAGTTTATTTAGGGGCTCACAGTTTCAGAGGTTTCAGTCCATAGACAGCCAGCTCCATTGTTTCGTACTTGAGGTGAGACAGAACATCATGGTGGAAGAGAGTGGCAGAGAAAAGCACCCAGGAAGCAGAAAGAGAGAGACTCCACTCACCAGGTACAAAATATATACCCCAGAGGAACATCTCCAATGTCCCACCTCTTCCAACCACACCATGCCTGCCTTCAGTTATCACTCAATTAATCCCTACCATCAGATTAATTCACTGATTGGGTTAAGGCTCTCATAACCCAATCATTTCATCTCTAAACCTTCTTGCATCATCTCACACATGAGCTTTTAGGGGACACCTAATACTAAAAGATAACAGATGATTCTTAGATATGTGCTTTACCCTAGTCCTCAGCTTCTGAAACCCAAGTTGCCCTAAAGTATTATGTTATCTTGTTTAAAAAAACACCTTTATTGGGCTGCTATTTTTTCTATTTTTCTCTTTTTACTTCCCTTCCTGTGTTTTACTACCAAATAGATCACTTTCACTTCAATCTTTGTTGATAGATCTGCCTCTGGGGTAACACAAACAAAAATGAGGGATATTTACTCTATAACTTTATTTATATTTATTTATCTCTGTGTGTGTGTTATGTTTATTTTTATGTAAAATACTATGTAATAGTAAATAAATGTAAGTTGATAAACTAGATTTATTTGTATTTATAAAGTACATACAAAATATTTTTAAATAGCTTAATGTACCATGTTAGTTCTTTTTTAAGAAAACTTTTTTATACTGGTGAAAATTATATCTAGTGAATGAAACAAATCTAAAATTTGTGACTCTGATAAGGTGCAAATTACTACAGATTAGAGTGTCCTTAGCACTAAGGACACTATGATTTTTCTCTTGAAATCACTTAATGATCTTATTATTTGATTCTCTTAATGTTTACATTTAAATGTATTCTGTGTATACTAATTATACTTTTAAAATGGAGATTAAATAAATACGGATTTGGTAGACTGAGGCTGAGATTCTGAAATACTTAACCTTAGCAGTAATCATAGAGAAGTAGAAAAGAAAAAAGAAATTCATTTCTACCTCATCCATAGCACCACTGGAATGCCCAAAACTTTACTTCTCACACTCATATTACCAAGCCTTCTTGATTTGTATTTCTTAAATATGTGCATCCTTTTGCATATTTTGCACATGTTCTTTTATTTGTTCATTTAACCAATATTTTCTTTAGCTCCTACCATGTTTCAGAGGCATTGTTTAAAACACTGAACACATAGCAATAAATAAAAAGTACTTTTGCCCTCATGGCATTTATATTTTAATAAGGACAACTAGGCAATAAAAAGATTCTAAGTATTTTTTGTTATATATGTTAAAACATTTTAAAGAGGAAAGAAAAAGGGAAGGGAGGGGTTAATTCAGAAGATAAGGCAAGTAAGACCTCTTTGTAGGGATAATATGAGTTAACACTTCTTTTAGAAGATACAGAAACTTCAAAATATCTGAAGGAAAGGGTTTTCAAAGGAAGTGAATGTGTTCGGTGGCACTGAAGTGGGAATGTGACTACTTAGTTCTCGGAATAGCCAGGAAGCCAAATAGACACCAATGGAGTGAATAAGAGAAAAATAACAGCTGAGGTTGGGGTGGGAAAGGGAAGATTATGAAGTTATAAATTTTTGGAGGCCTTTGTGATCATCATTTGGTCTTTTTATTCTGAATGAGAAGAAAGCCATTGCAGCCACTGGATCTTTTTTTTCTTCTGTGTCATTTTATGAAGAAAATAGATCGACTGTCTTTGATTCTCTACTTCACTGTTTTTAGACATGTAAACTGATTCCTTTAAGAAACTAGCTCCATATTTAAGTAGATGCTTCCAGAGTTAAAGCAAACAATTTAGGTTGGGCACAGTGGAGCAAGCCTGTAATCCTAGGCTTCAAGAGTTTGAGGTAGGAGGATTTTGAGTTCAAAGCCAACCTCAGAAATTTAACAAAATCCTAAGCAACTCAGCAAGATCCTGTCTGTAGATAAAATATTTAAAAAGGACTGGGGATGTGGCTCAGCAGTTAAGCACCCCCCCCCCAAAAAAAACCTAACTTACTAACAAAGCTAGTCATTAAGAGATAAGATCAAAAAGGCAATGAGGGTTTTGATGAAAGGAATGGTATGATCAGACTTTGCATTTTTCTGTTGAGAACAGAGTGAAGGTGAGAAAGGTAGGATCAGGGAGACCACTGAGAAAGCCAAGCCATTACAGTTATCAGATTTAGAATAAAGTTGGTTTGCAAAGCTTTGGTAAATGATCAGTTTATGGATTTGCTCTAAATTAACATGTCGATGATGAGAGTAAGAAGGAGTTCTGTTCTCTGTCTGGAAATAAGGTATTATTAACTTTGATGAAAAAGATTATGTGAGAGGCAAGTTTTACAGAGAATATCAATAGATCAGTTTCAATTTGAGATACTTATTACATATTCCAAGTGGAAATGTCAGGTAGAGTATTGGATTTGTGAGTCTGGAATTCATATCAGAATTCCACACTGGAGTTATAAATTTCAGAGCCATTACCCTAGAATGGTAAATCTGTAGGTTAGTCTGTAAAATGTAGCTCATCTATCTAAAAAATAGTACCATAGTAATATTATGAAGAAATTTAACTATTATGTGTACTAATGTTTCTAATTACTCTCCTAAACAGAATTAGAACAATAGGAGATCTCTCTTACTACTTACTAGTCTAGAGACTCATTTGTCTTCAAACCTATAGACTAGTGCAGATGATCCAGGAAGGAAAATTCTATTGTGGGTAAGGGTTTTGAACATTATGATTATGGGATTTTGCTATTTGAGCAAGATTGTTTGAAAGCAGAAAGTTGCACGGCTTCTATGTTCCTACCAGTGGAACTTAATTGCAGAATTTTTCTTTCTGTTGCTAACCATCTGTATGTTATTGTAATACCAGTTTGGAGGGGAAAGGTAATCGGGGTCAATAAGGTACAAGTGCAGACCTGCTAGGAAAGTTTGTCCTAATTAAAAAAAAAAAAAAAAATCTTAGGAATTAAACTGCATGATTTTTTTAGAGTTTCTATAGCCATCTTGCATCCAAAGAAATAAAAATCAACTGGTACAAAGTACAAAGGCTGGGCATAGTCAGTCTCCCAAAGGTGCGTTCTCCTTCAACATTTCTTATTAAGTGAAGTAATGAAGTTTCTTCATTGTTCAAAACTTTGTGTGGTGTTACTTACAGCTAGAACTTTCTTGATTCAGTAGAATGATAAACAGTTCTAGGAACAAAATCAGTTACTTCTTGGAAGCAAACATTTTTAGATTTAAGGGAACATATGTGCTGGTGTTTTACAAAGCAGCACACCAATTACAAACATTAAGCTTGTCATTGGTATCATTAGTGTGTTTTATAGGAAGAAGGGAATGGAGAACTTTGCTTTCTCATGAGATTAAGAAACATCGGAATTTATTAATAAGGTTCTACTATATACCCTTTGCATTTATGAATAGAAATATGGTAAATTCAGTTAGATTTTATTTCCTTAAAGTAAGATGTTATTGTATAGACCTTGCATTTAAGTATAGCTATTGAATCTTCAGTTAGTTTTGTTCCTTACAATACATATGTATGGTATATACATACACGCACATACATACATACAATACTTCTCTACTTCTCATGATACTTAGCTTCAAAATTAGTATAAAATAGGTATAGAGGAATGTTTGTAAATTAATTTCTTATTTATGGAAATTTTGGAGTCTTAGCTTTGAACTGGTCTAATTTTAAGATCATGAAATTTGTTAGGACTTAATGGCATTCATTGATTTACATAT
The DNA here is from genome assembly GCF_048772815.1 of Callospermophilus lateralis. Classification (NCBI taxonomy): domain Eukaryota; kingdom Metazoa; phylum Chordata; class Mammalia; order Rodentia; family Sciuridae; genus Callospermophilus; species Callospermophilus lateralis. The sequence goes on from NC_135308.1 coordinate 131,904,821, forward strand.
TGAAGTGTTTCCTAGAGTAGTTTATACTAATGTCAGAGTTTAATTAACTTTAAGAATTAAAGATATGTGTGTGTGTGTGTGTGTGTCTGTGTGTCTGTGTGTGTGTGTGTAAATAATAAGATTAGGTAATGGTTTGTTATGATAGTTGTTATGGTTTGGATGTGAGATGTCCCCCAAAAGTTAATGTGTGAGATAAATAGGAATATTCAGAGGTGAAATCATTAGATAATGACCTGTGGCCTAAATCCATGGATTGGTTTAATCCAATTGATCGATAAATAATGTGGATTCGTGGGTGGTAACTATACACAGGTAGGCCATGTCTGGAGGAAGTAAATCATTAAGGGGGTATCATTTTTGAGGATTATGGTATTGCTGGCTTCTTGCACTCAAGGTATTACTGCTTCTTGGTTCCCATGAACTGAGCAGCAGCTTTTCTCTGCAATGCCCTTCTGCCATGATTTTGTGCCTCACCTTAGGGCCATAGCTATTGAGTCAGCCGTCCATGTACTGAACTTCTGAAATCACAAGCCAAAGTAAACTTTTCTTCCTGTAAGTTGTTTTTGTTCAATGTTAGTCACAGCAATGCAAAGCTAACTAACATAATAGTATTTCTGTATATGTTCATTTATTTCTTATGGCAATAAAAACTTATAATTTAATTTTTTCTTATCTTTATATTTATTAAGATATAGTTTAGATATTCACCAACTTAAGGTTTGATGAGTTTTGGTGATTATATACAGTTATAAAAATGTTTCCTCATACCATTCTGTAGGACACTTTCTCCTTCATTCTCAGGGAACCACTAATCTGCTTGTAGTTTTGACTTTTCTAGAATATGGTATAAATGGAATTATAGTATATAGAATTTTGTGTTTTGAGTTTTTTCACCTTGTACATAGCTTTTGAGAGCCATAAGTGTTGTTTATATTGATAACTTTTTGCTTTCTTATGAAATTATGTTGTAATATGGGTATAACACAATTTATTTTTCCATTCACAAGTTGATAGACTTTGAATTGTTTCCCTTTTTTTTTCCTGCTCTGAATGTTCACATACAAGACTATATGTGGACATATTTCATTTCTTTTGGGTAAAGAGCTAGGATTGAGATTGGTAGGTTATATGTTAAATGTATGTATCAATTTGTAGTAAACTATTTTTTTAATCTTTGTATATAAATGTTCTATTACATATTGTTTTTAGTTTTGTACTTTTTAAAAAGTTTTAATAGCACATAATAGTGGAGTTCATTTTGACACAGGCATGCATAGAATGTAATTTGCTCCATGTCAGTCTGCATGACAATACCATTTGACATTTGTGTATCTCATTGTGGCTTTAATTTACGTTTCTCTAATGACGGCTAACATCAGGCATCTTCATATTGACCATTTGTATATCATTTTGTAAAGTGTATGTTCACATATTTTGCCTATTTTCTAATTGAATTGCTTGTCCTCTTATTATTGACTTGTAAGACTTTTTCATATGTTCTAGATACACAAACCCTTTTTCAGTTACATGTTTTGAAAATATTGATTTTCCTTTTGAACTATATATTTTAAATAGCTAAAGTTTTATTTTAATGAAGTTTTAACTATTTTTTTGTTATACATGAATTTTCGTCCTATATAAGAAATCTTAGCCTATCCCAAAATCACAAGAGATTTTTCTCATGTTTCTTCCACAACACAATAGTTTTCACTGTGTTATTTAAATCTGTGATTCACTTTTTATTAATCTTTGTGTTTGATGTGTGACAGGAAAAGTTCATTTTTTTCCTGTCACACATTCAATTTTACGTACAAGTTTTTGAAAAGACTATCATCTTCTCCTTAGGCAGTTGGCAAAAATCAGAAATCTATTTAGTCTATTTTAATCTATTTCCAGACTTTATTTTTTCCATTGATTTTATATGTCCATTTTATATCATTACTAAACTCTTTTGATTAGTGTAGTTTTACATTAATTCTTGAATCAGTAATATTCTTTGACCTGTTCTTTTTCAAAATCATTTTTGTTATTCTAGGAACTTTCTCTTTCCATATAAATTGCAATATCTGCTCATGATTTTCCTTAAAAAGCCCTTCTAGTATTTTTATTAGGATTATGTTGAATCTTTAAGTCAACTTTAAGAGAATTTCCATCTCAGCATTTGGCTTGTTATTTCATGAACATGATATATCTTTTTATTTAGACTTTCTAAGTTTTTGTTTTGTTTTGTTTTGTTTTGTTTTGTATACCAAGGATTCAACTCAGGGGCACTTGAACCCTAAGCCACACCCTCAGCCCTATTTGTATTTTATTTAAAGACAGGTCTCACTGAGTTGCGTATCTTCTCCTCAGTGCTGAGGCTGGCTTTGAAATCTGGATCTTCCTGCCTCAGCCTCCCTAGCCAGTGGGATTATAGGTGTGTACCACCATGCCTGGCTAGACTTTCTAAGTTTTTTATGGGATTTTATAGTTTTCAGTGTGTGGGTCTTATATGCCCTTTGTTAGTTTATATTGTTATACTGTCTTAATTCAAATATTTTAAAATTTTACCTTGAAATTATTTATTACTACTCTATGATATAAGTTCTGATGGTTCATTGTTAATTTCCATTGCCTTTTGTATCCTAACATGTTGCTAAATTCACCTACAATTTCTATTAGTTTTTTCTATTCAGAGATTTGCTTTGGATACAGTCATGTCATCTTTGAATAAAGATATTTTTCTTCTTCCAACATTTATCTTTTACTTATTTTTCTTGGTTTATTATGCTAACTAAAACTTATAGGAAAATGTTTAATAAAAATGCTTTTTTAAAAGAAAAATAGCAAATACAACAGGCTGTGTAAATATATAATTCATTTGTTTACTTGCTTTAAAAAATATCTAGAATGCTTTCTATTACCAACTGACTAAAATTACTTAATTCATTCCGTTTTTCTTACTTTAGGTTATTGACCTGGGTTCTGGGAAAGGCTATTTAAGCTCCTTTTTGTCCTTGAAGTATGGCTTAAAAGTTTATGGAATTGATTCCTCAAATACCAATACTCATGGGGCTAAGGAGAGAAACAGGAAATTGAAGAAACATTGGAAACACTATCATACTCAATCAAGAGTAGATGTGAATGGAGTGGCCTTAAAAATGGCAAAAGAAAGGAAAGTGCAAAATGAAATTAAGTATAATGCAAACGTTGAAGAAACATATAATAACAGTTCTGCAAATCAAGAAAAAATGTCTCCCTCAGATTATTTGCCAGATTTTTCAGGCTCTGTAATTTCTGACATCAGAAAACAAATGGAAAACCTACACGCTGGAGAAGATAATTTGTGTTTTGAAAATCCCTTTTCTCTGATAGACTTTTTACCTATCAATGCTGTAGAGACAAACTCTTCATCTCAAATACTCAACAGAGAAATTTCTGAAGCAAATAAAGAGAGAAGAAAATTGGCATCAAAGTCAAACGAATCAAATATATATTCACCGTTAACCTCTTTTATCACTGCTGATTCTGAACTACATGACATTATTAAAGATCTGGAGGTGATTTGACTTTTAAATTCTTTTATTTGATTTACAAAAATGCTGTAAACAGAATTTAATTTTAATAGCTTATTAATGTAATTTTACATTTTACATTAATTTTAATCTGATTACATTTTTCTAAAAGACCAAGAAAATAAAACCCTAACCAGGCATTCATTATACTTTCAGCTGTTAAAATCTGCCAACAACACATTCCAGAACAGAATACCCTCTTCTAATTTCAGTTTTAGTAAGCTCAGTCTCTATCTCCAACTTGGGTATTGTTTAAATTCTAATAGAAGAAAAGTCTTATGTGTTTTTATAAGATTTATTTTTAATTGACACAAAAATTTTACATGTTTATGGAGTACAATATACATATGTATACATGGTATAATGATCAAATCTGGCAAATTAGCATATGTATCACCTTCAACACTTGCATTTTTTTTTGAGATGAAACACGTACTTAAAGTAAAGAAGTATATAGAACAAAATTATGTTTAATGTTAGACTTGGTGATCAAATATGTGATTTCTTTTGAGTAAAAATAACTTCTGGATATTCTTTCAGGTTTGAATTTTTTCCAAATTACAAGCATGTCAAATTAAATAAGTGAAAGACAGTATGTTAAACAGTTAATATTGTATTTTTAAAGAATTATATAAAGAAGCTTCTAATGAAGCTTAACTCCTTTCAAAAACAAGATAGCTTTTAGAATTGTGTTATTTTACCTTGTTAAAGTTTTTAGAAATTCTTCCCCAAAGGAAGGAAACAAAAGATATCAGAGTTGTTCATAAATTTAAATCCTTTTTTGGTAACTGACTAGAGTTTTGCCATTTTTTAAAAAGTGAAATTTTTCTTTTCCGACATATTTTTGAAAAACACCAATGAAAGGAACCTAGTTAATCCTCATAAATTGTTTTTATTTTATATATGAATCCAATTATTATGTTTGTTCTTCAGGTTAAATGACCCTACTAATTTAACCCAACTTTAGAATTTTTAGTGAGTATTGTCACTTTTTTTCAAGTTTCTCCAAATCTATTTGAATTATTTGAAAATAGATAATAAAAATAAACTCAGAAGAATTATTTAAAATAAAATACAAGACTATTTCTTGGATCGTGTAATAAGTCAATTTAATAACCCAAATTAACCAATCTTCCTATTATCCCTCCCCTGACAAACAATACTTAAAGATTTTACTATTAGATTTTTATTTATGTGTCTTTGTATCCTCGCTGCTACCTGCTAATAATAATTCTATATGATAAATACAGTAAACAGTGAGATTAAATGTTATTGTTATTTTCTTTAATGAGAGTTCAGCTAAGCTTAAAGAGAGAAATGTATAAATGTTGTTCACTTCCTTAATTAACAATAAACCTTTCCTGACTGAATTTTTTTATTTATAATACTGTAGCATGGAAAAACTTATCCAAACTATCTAATTAACAAGAAAAGCAAAATGATTATAATATCCCATCAAAAAAAGTGTTGCAACTTCGTTGTAAAGGAGGTCAGAGAAATACAAATGGATAAATAACCCAAAACACTCTAAATAAAATACAAAACAGGGCTGGAGTTGAGGCTCAGTAGTTGAGTGGCTCTGAGTTCAGTCCCTGGTACAAAACAAAACAAAACAAAACGAAAAAAAAAAAACACTGAAAGAATCTCAAAAGTCATGATAAGAGATCACAGCCTTAAAAAAAAAAAGCATAAAAATTGCTTATTATAAAGCTTTGCATATTCAAACGGATCTTTAAAATCTTGACTTGGATTGTTTTTAACCCTCCTTTTAATTTCCAAAACTTGTTTTTCTTCTTTAAAGGAATGTTTAATGGTGGGTCTACATACTTGTGGTGATCTTGCTTCAAATACTCTGCGAATATTTGCTTCCAATTCAGAAATCAAGGGAGTTTGCAGTGTGGGTTGTTGCTACCACCTCTTATCTGAAGAGTTTGAAAATGAGCATAAAGGTACAAAGTTCTCCATCATAACTTTTTAATTATTTGAGTAAAAAGGGCTGTTTTTTTATTTCACACACTTTTTTCTTTTTGCCATTGTTGTAATTTGAATTAATATTTAAGATAACATCTGATTTCCTTGCAAATTTAATATTATGGTATATTTGAAATTTGATGCAGCATCACTTTATATATTTCAGTATGGTTTATTTGCTCATAAAATGGTCTAATTAGTCCTGAAAGCTTTGCAAATATTTGAAAATTTTATGTGATACATAGAGAACTTCTGTTTAAAAATCTTGTGAGTTATGCATTTACTGAGACATTAAAGCTAAGTTATTTTGTCGTGAATAGTGTTTCAAGGTTTGCTTTCATTTCCATAGCCTTCTCCATTTCCAAAGGAATATTGATATTTCTAAAATAAAATAATAGTTGAAGAGTTAGCCCACCAGGATTTTAGAAAACTACAAGACTGCTTGCATTAAAATAATTGTACTCAAATTATGCTTCCTGGATTTAGATGCCTGCAGAACAAAGTACAAAATAGGTTGGGGAATTTGAAGCACCTCATAGCCCTTCATCCAGAGTTCCTGATTGGTACATTTTATATGTTAAATTTCTCCATAAAAATATGTATTCAGAACTGAAGCTTCAGATTACATGGTTAGTCTCTTAATATTAGCCGTTCTCTTTTATATTAGTTCGATGAATTTTTAGGTCAGAAAGTTGTGTACATAAGGATGATATTATTTATTCTTATTCTTAATATTAAAACCTAGTTGAATGTGAAATTTTCATTTAGTCAGGTCCAAAAGGTTAAAGTAATAATTATAGAAGTCTATTGAAGTAAGACTAAGTGAAACCATCTTTGGAAGTGGCAGAATGTTTTATGAAATAGAGTTAATTGAATTAAAATTACTTTGTCCAGGTTTTGAAAAGTATCTTATAGGAAAGATGCCTAAAAGTAAAATTATGAATACAAAAAGATAGAATGAAAGAAAAAACAATTGGCAAAAAGTTAGCTATTGCGTAATTTATATGGAAAATATATGAATGCTAAGCTAAGTACAAAAATATTCAATATGACTATTAGAGGAAAAAAGTAAACTTAAAAATAAAATAAGAAAATATTTTTATTAAATTATATACTCTGATACCTTACAGTATTTTTATGTATCTTTCCTAAAGGAAATAAAGGAGAAAAATCTTGAATGAAATCACAGTTCTATAGCTTTTTAAATATTAAATGTGTAATAGTTTTCTTAATCAGTAATATTAAACAACTCTAGATAGATAAGCATTGGCTTCTGGAGTATATTATTTGGGTCTTTGTTCATGTGCTTTCTAATCTGTCGTACAATGAAATGCAATTTAATATTGGCCCAATTTAGAGGCAGAGGTAAATGTTTCTTGTTTCTAAATTCAGAAATACCCTCCTACATTTTAGGGTCTTTATAGTTTCAGCTGCCTGTTTCCTTCTTTCAGTTCATCATCATTGCTCCTAAGGATGCCTTCTTCCAAGATGGCGTTCTCTGCTCTTCAGGCAATATCTTCTTTAAACTGCCATCACTGGTCCTTCTGGACCTTAGCAGCCACTTCTATACTTTCAGGTCTCAGACCTAGCCTCAGTACTTCCCCACTAAGAATGAGATCCTCTTTTTTGAGCAATGTACTCCACTCTTGCACACTATTTTCTCCCCTGTCCCCACCTTATTTTCCTTTTGGAGTGATTCCCAGAGCCAGTCAAGCTGATCTGAGATCTTTCTTTCCTAACTTGTTTAAATCAAAGTTCATTGTGTAGTTGTAGGATATGATAATATTATTTCTTCTGATATTTGTCAAATATGTAAAGAGTCCAGTTAAGGTGAAAATCACTATTTTATGGCAACTGGAAGGTATCAGCAGTGGTGCATTTTTCATTGGTATCTTGTTGTTCAATCCTATTCATAAAGAGATTGGCAAAAGCTCCTTGCCGGGATTGAAGAAAATTAAGACATTACTCCTTTGCCAGTCTATTTTAAATCACTCTTCAGGTACCTTTTCTAGTAGATTATTGCGTTAAACAGTTAAGAGGTATTCATTGACCATATATTCTAATTAAAATGAATTTAAATAGGACAGGTTAGATAAAGAGTTCCTTTGAAGAGCCTGAAAGGAAAAAGGAAGGTTGTTATACCCACATATTTTGTCACTTCCATTTCTTTCCTACCAAGGAACGATTTGATAAATTGATGAGCCTTCAGTGTATAGACACATAAGTTTATAGATGAGCCTATAGCATATTTATACACTTTGTGTCTTTCAAACTAAGCACATTAACCAGTCATGTTAAACTTAAACATCATTGATGTAGATTGTTTGTATGATGGGTATTGAATAGATCATTGAAAATAAGTGACTACGATAGAGATTTATTCAACTAAAAGTAAAATTATGTAATTTGCAGGAAAATGGATAAAGGTAGAGACCATTATGTTAAGTCAAATAAACCAAACTCAGAAGGTCAAGGGTCATTATGTTTTTTTCTCATATATGGAAGCTAAGAGAAAGAAAGAGAAGAAAGAGGGCAGATATCTCATGAAAATCACAACAAGATCAATAGAAAAAAGGGACCAGGGGGATGGGAGGCAAGAGGGAGGGAGAAAGTACTAGGGATTGGTATTGGCTAAATTATATTGTTATATTGTGTGCACATCTGAATATATTACAATAAACTATATCATTATTTACTACTATAATTCACCAATTAAAAATATGAATAAAGAAAAAAAATCACTGTTCCCTACCTTGGCAGCTGCATTTCATACAAGTAAGAGAGGATATGATTGAAATGAATAAACTTATGTTTACTACTACTATTTTTAAGGGATTGTATTTGGCACTTTTATATGATAAAGGGAAATTGAAGAGGGGCTCATTAAAAGTCAATACTTCGGGAAATATTAGAAACTAAATAGATGACAAGCAGATCTTAACCCAGTAAACATTCATTGAATGCCAACTGTGTACTATTCTAAGTGTTGGTGATATAGAAACATATCTTTATCTCAGAAAACCTTTTTGTTTATTTTTTAAGTTCTTCATTCTAGGAACCAGGTAATACTTGCTAGTAACTTACCAAAAAGAAAAAAAAATGTAAAAATTTATTTAGACAAGAAAAATACAAATAACAGAAAAAAATGAAAATACAAACTTCTTACCCCCTAAACTTCCCAGGATATAGTATATATACACACATACACATTCTATATTCTTATGTTTTAGGGAAACAAATATATAAACTTTTCCAGTATCTTACTTATCCATGATCCATTTGGTGATCTTTCCATCAGTACAGAAAATGTTCACTTAGTCTTTTTAATAATCCCAAGATTATTTTATACACTATATTTATTTAGTCCTAAAAGTTAATATTTGCCTAAAGTGGTACTCTTTGTTGTGTTTTTTGCTCCCCGTGGATAGCTATAGTACTGAGTTCTTTTCTTTTTTTAAATTTTCTCTGTTCTTTTTTAAATGTACATAACAATAGAATGTATTTTGACATATTATACATACATGGAGTATAACTGACTCTAATTAGGATCCCATTTTTGTAGTTGAACTTGATGTGGAGTTAGACTGGTCATGTATTCATATATGAATGTAGGAAAGTTATGTCCAATTCATTCTACTGTCTTTCCTATTCCCATCCTCTCTTTGTTCCCTTTATTCCCCTTTGTCTAATCCAGTGAATTTCAGTTCTCCACCCTCCCCTACCCCTTATTGTGGTTTTGGGGGATGGGCTTATTAGACTTAGCATGACACTTCCCAGTTCGATTTACTGGCAAATGCTTTAATTTTGTTCTTCTTTATGGCTGAGTGGTACTCTTAATAAATCAAAATTTAGTGAACAGATGATGGGTTCAATGTAAAATTTAGAGATCACAAAATATGGCACCAGAGTTTATCTTTGTCATCTTATCCTCAGACATTAGTTTCAAAATAGTGTAGTAAATGCTCTTAAGATATTATATCAGTGTCTTTTTATTGCAGAGGAGCAAAAAACTCAGTAAATAAAGACGTGGGGGGCTGGAGATGTGGCTCAAGCGGTAGCGCGCTCGCCTGGCATGCGTGCGGCCCGGGTTTGATCCTCAGCACCACATACAAACAAAGATGTTGTGTCCACCGAGAACTAAAAAATAAATATTAAAAAAAAAAATTCTCTCTCTTCTCTTCTCTCTCTCTCTCTCTCTCTCTCTCTCTCTCTCTCTAAAAAAAAAAAAGACGTGGGGTAATAAGTGTTTCAAGTCAAATTTCCTTCTCTTGACTTTCATATTAATTATTTCTTTTTGTAACTCTCTTTTTTTCCTGTTGTATTTTTCCTCATATCTTTCTCACAGACAGTGATAATACTAATATTCAATTCTGAAAAAAGGCACAATTTGTAGAGCAAATGAGGCATCCTTTTTCATTTCAGTTTATGTTATAACCTGTTTCCCCACAACCTTTTCTTGGTTCACTTAGTTGACTTATTAGAGCTCAGTAATTTACAAGATATTCTTTGGAATATTCTGAGTAAATTAGTTAAACAAAATACTTCCAAATTTTTGCACACTAGAAATGGAAGCCCCTGTTAACATATTCTTGAGAATTGGTCTTCGATCCTACCTTGCAATTTTGCCATTCCTTACTAGAGTGGAAGTTAACCATTGTTCACTGTGAGTTAATAGAACATTTTTGGTCTCAGGATTCAGATAAAAAGAAGTCTTGAAAAGTGTGTTTAGAACACAGACTGGTAGCTATAAACTCTTCATTTTCCCTCCCTGTAGACATAGCCAATTAATGGTAACATCTTCCAGTCAAAAATATCCACAAGGAGCCAGGCGCAGTGGCGTATGCCTATATTCCCAGAGGCTCTGGAAGCTGAGACAGGAGGATTATGAGTTCAGAGCCATCCTTAGCAACTGTGAGGCACTAAGCAACTCAGTGAGATCCTGTCTCTAAATAAAATTACAAAATAGGTCTGGGGATGTGGCTCAGTGGTAGAGTGCCCCTGGGTTCAATCCCTGGTACCCACCCCCCTCAAAAAAGAAAATATCCACAAGGAATCATTGAGATTATCAAATAGATAATGGTAGGCTTCAGTGGGGGAAAGCAAATGTAATATCTTAGTCTTGCTGTCTTTCCTCATATATACCTGAAATGAACAGAGGATTGGTGTTTTGTGTGTTAGAAATACAAAGGATAAGCAGGAGGAAGCAGTGTGGAGAAATATAATGAAATGGGTGGAAACGTGTGCAAGGAGATTACCCTCAAATACTTTGGAAATTGAGAGAAGAGGAAAATGTAGAAAAAACAAATAGGAAAAATAAAAGCAAACTTTGTTCATGATGTGGTTTTGCCTAGCTCTGGACTGCCATATTTTCTCATCTTAAAAGCCAATTGGGAGGAGGTGGGGAAGCCAGCTGGAGAGGTAACTTACTCTGTTCTTTACCACATCCCATCTCTATTCTTCTCATCTTTGCTAGAGAAAAAAAAAAAAGAAGATATTCATTTCTGCAAATTTTTAACAGTGTTTCTCAACTCTTGCTGTCTAGCTAAATCAAATGTGACCCTTTTAGTGTGCCGTGGACATTCTGACCTGAAATGTAATTTCTAGATGTAAGACTTGAATTTTTGTTTTGTTTTTTAAAATTTATTTTTTAACTAATAAACAATATTGTATGTATTTATAGAGTACATCATGTTTTGATACATGTATACACTGTACAATGACTACAAATCAAGCTATTTAACATGTGCAATACTTTACTGTTAGTCAATTTTTTGTCACTGTAACAGAAGACCTGACATAATCAACTTATAAGAAAGAAAGATTTATTTTGATTCACAGTTTCAGAGGTTTTAATTCATGATTCTTTGACCCAATTTCTTTGGGGCCTTGGCAAGGCAGTAACATGGTGGAAATGTGTGGCAGAGGAAGTCTGTTCACCTCATGGCAGCCAGGAAGCACAGAGAGAGACAGGAAGGGGCCAAGGCCCTAGTGTTCCCTCCAAGGGCATTCCTCCAGTGACCTAACTTCTTCCTACTAGGCCCCACCTCTTAAAGCTTCCACCACCTCCCAATAGCACCACAGGCTGGAGACTAAGACTTTTTAACGTATGTTCTTTTAGGGGATACTCTAGTTCCAAACTGTAGTACTTGTGTAGTATTTGTGTGTGTGTGTGTGTGTGTGTGTGTGTGTGTGTGTGTGTGGTGGTGGTAGCACTTAAAACCTACTCTCTTAGAAATTTTCAAGTATATAGGTATTGTTATCAGCTATAGTAGTCATGATGTATAGTAGATCTCTTCTTTTTTGTGGGGAGGGCATGAACCAGGATTGAACTCAATTACACCCAACCACTGAGCCACATCCCCAGCCATATTTTGTATTTTATTTAAAAACAGGGTCTCATTGAGTTGCTTAGCACCTTGCCATTGCTGAGGCTGGCTTTGTACTCACAAGCCTCCTATCTCAGCCTCCCAAGCTGCTGTGATTACAGGCGTGTGCTACCATAGCCAGCTAGATCTCTTGAACTTATTCTTTGTATCTGAAATTTTGTATCATTTGACCAATATCCCCCCAATTCCCTGCAAATCTTGAGTAATTGCCATCTTACCATCTATTTCTAAGAGTTTGACTTTTTTATATTTCACCTATAAGTGACATCTTTTTTGGTATTTGTCTTTTTGTGCCTGGTTTATTTCACTTAACATTATGTTCTTCAGGTTCATGTATATTGTCACAAATGACAAGATTTCCTTCTTTATAAAGGTTGAACAATAACCTATTATGTATATGTCTGCATTTTCTTTATCTATTCATCTGTTGATTGACACTTAAGCCAGTTTTATTTCTTGGTATTGTGAACAGTGCTACAATGATTATAAGAGTGCAGATATCTCTTAGACACTGATTTTTCGGATATATATCCAGTAGTGGGGTTGCTATATTATGTGATAATAGTTATATTTTTAATTTTCTGAGGAACCTCAATACTTTTTTTCATAATGACTGTACCAATTGACAGTTCCGCTAAGACTATACAAGGCTTCCCTTTTCTCTACATTCTTGTCAACTTTTGCTATCTTTCATCTTTTTAATAAAAGCTATTTGAATAGATGTAGGTGATACTGTGTGCTTTCAATTTTGCATTTCCCTGATAACTAATGATGTAGAGCATTTTTTTTCTAAACCTTCTGGCCATGTGTATATCTTCTTTTAAAAAAATCTTTCCAGGTCCTTTGCCAATTTTTTTATTTAGTGTATTTTCTTGCCATTGAATACTGTGAATTCCTTTCATACTTTAGAATCAACCCTTTATCAGATGTTTGATTTGTGAATATTTTCTCCCATTCTATAGATTGCCTTTCATTCTATTGATTATTTTCTTTGCTGTGAAGCCTTTTCGTTTGATGCAGCCCCATTTGTCTATTTCAGCTTCATTGCCTATAGTTTTGAGGTCATATCCAAAAATCACCTTTGTCTATATCAATGTCAGAAAGCTTTCTCCTTATGTTTTCTTCTGGTTGTTTTATAATTTCAAGTCTTTCTTTTAAGTCATTTGTCCATTTTGTGTTATTTTTGTGTATGTGGTAAGGTATGGGTCCAATTTCATTTTAAGTAATTATTCAGTTCCCCAGTACTATTTATTGAAGAGACTGTCTTTATCCCATTTTATATTATTGACTTTTTTGTCAAAAACATAAATAATGTGTGGATTTACTTCTCTGCTATGTCATATGTGTTATTGCCTATGTGTCTTTTTTTCCCCCCAGCACCATCCTATTTGATTATTACAGCTTTATAATAGATTTGGAAAGCAGGTGGTGCAATGCCTCTAGTTTTGGTCTTTTTATTTAAGGTTGCTTTTTTCTTTCTTTAATATTTTCTTAGTTGTTGATTGATCTTTATTTCATTTGTTAATTTATTTATATGTGGTGCTGAGAAGCAAACCCAGCGCCTCAAACATGCCAGGCAAGTATGCTACCGCTCAGCCCCAGCCCCAGCCCTTAGACTGTTTTGATTATTCAGAAACCTTTGTGATTCTATATGAATTTATGGATTTCTTTTTCTATGTCTATAAAAATATCATGAAATTTTGATAGGGATTGCACTGAATCTGTAGATTGCTTTGGACAATATAAATATTTTAACAATGTGAATTCTTCCAATACATGAAAATGGGATATCATTCCACTTATTTGTGTCTTTTTGGTTTATTTTATCAATGTGTTACAGTTTTCAGTGTATAGCTACTTCATCTTCTTGGATAAATTTATTCCTAATATTTTACTTTTTTTGTAGCTGTCCTAAATAGTCTTCTTGATTTCTTTTTCAGGTGTTCATTGTAAATGTACAGAAATGTTACTGATTTTTGTATGTTGATTTTATATTCTATATCTTTACTGAATTTATTAGTTTTTTTCAATTTTTTAAAATTTTAATTTGTTATATATGACAACAGAAGGCATCACAATTCATATTACACATATATAGCACAATTTTTCGTATCTCTGGTTGTACACAAAGTAGAGTCACATCCTTTGTGTCTTCATACATGTACTTGCGGTAATTATGACCATCACGTTCTGCCATCTTTCCTACCCCTATTTCTCCTTTCTTTATCTCCTCCCCTTTTCCCCTTTGCCCTATCTATAGTTCATTTAATCCTTCCCCTCCCCACAGCATATTATGAATTGGCATCCTTAAATCAGAGAAATATTCAGCATTTGGTTTTGTGAGATTGGCTAACTTCACTTAGCATTATATTCTCCAGCTCCATCCATTTACTTGCAAATGTCATAATTTTATTCTATTTTAATGCTGAATAATATTCCATTATGTATATATACCACATCTTCTATCCATTCATCAACAGAAGAGCATTTAGTTTGGCTCCACAGTTTAGCTATGGTGAATTGTGCTGCTATAAACATTGATGTGGCTGTGTTCCTGTAGTATGCTGATCTTAAGTCCTTTGGGTTTAGACCGAGGAGTGGAGTGGCTGGGTCAAATGGTGGTTCCATTTCCAGTTTTCCAAGGATTCTCCAAACTGTTTTCCATATTGGCTGCACCAGTTGCAGTCCGAGCATCAATGTATGAGTGTGCCTTTTCCCCCACATCCTTGCCAACACTTACTGTTGTTTGTATTCTTAATAGATGCCATTCTGACTGGAGTGAGATGAAATCTTAGTTTTGATTTGCATTTCTCTAATTGCTAGAGATGTTAAACATTTTTCATATATTTGTTGATTGATTGTATATCGTATTCTGAGAAGTGTCTTGGCCCATTTATTGATTAGGTTATTTGTGTTTTTGGTGTTAAGGTTTTTGAGTTCTTTATATATTCTAGAGATTAGTGCTCTATTTAATGTGAGTGTGGTAAGAATTTGTTCCCAATTAGTAGGCTCTTTATTCAGCTCACTGATTGTTTCTTTTTGCTGAGAAGAAACTTCTTAGTTTGAATCCATCCCATTTATTAATTCTTGATATTTACTCTTGCGCTATAGGAGTCTCATTACAGAAGTTGGGGCCTAATCCAATATGACGGAGATTTGGGCCTACTTTTTCTTCCATTAGGTACAAGGTCTCTGCTTTGATTCCTAGGTCCTTGATCCACTTTGAGTTGAGTTTTGTGCATGGTGAGAGATAGGGGTTTAATTTCATTTTGTTGCATATGGATTTCTAATTGCCCCAGCACATTTATTGAATAGGCTATCTTTTCTTCAATGTACGTTTTTGGTGCCTTTGTCAAATATAAGATTACTGTAATTATGTGGGTTTGTCTGTGTCCTCTATTCTGTACCATTGTTATACCAGTCTATTTTGGTGCCAATACCATGCTGTTTTTGTTACTATGGCTCTGTAGTATCATTTGTGGTCTGGTATTGTGATGCCACCTGCTTCGCTCTTCTTGCTAAGGATTGCTTTAGCTACTCTGGGTCTCTTATTTTTCCAGATGAATTTCATGACTGCTTTTTCTACTTCTACTTCTTTTTCTACTTCATTGGGATTTTGATTGGAATTGCATTAAATCTGTATAGTGCTTTTGGTAGTATAGTCATTTTGACACTATTAATTCTGCCTATCCAAGAACAAGGTAGATTTTTCCATCTTGTAAGGTCTTCTTTAATTTCTTTCTTTAGTGTTCTATAGTTTTCATTATATAGATCTTTCACCTTTTTCATTAAGTTGATTCCTAAGTGTTTGATTGATTGATTGATTGATTCTATTGTAAATGGGGTAGTTTTTCTGGTTTCCCTTTCATAGGATTTATCACTGGTATACAGAAATACCTCTGATTTGTGGGTGTTGATATTTATATCCTGCTACTTTTCTGAATTCATTTACTAGTTCTAGAAGTTTTCTGGTGGAATTTTTTGGTTCTTCTAGGTATAGAATCATTTCCTCAGAAAATAGTTCTAATTTGAATTCTTCTTTTCTTATGTGTATCCCTTTAATTTCTTTCATCTAAATGCTCTGGCCAGTGTTTTAAGAACTATGTTAAATAGTAGTGGTGAAAGAGAGCATCCCTGTCTTGTTCCAGTTTTTAGAGGGAATGCTTTTACTATTTTTCCATTTAGAATGATGTTGGCCTGGACTTAGCATAGATAACTTTTACAATGTTGAGATATATTCCTGTTATCCCTAGTTTTACTAGTATTTTGAACATGAAGGAGTGCTGTATTTTGTTGAATGCTTTTTCATCATCTATTGAGATGATCATATGGTTCTTATCTTTATGTCTACTGAATTGATGAAGTACATTTATTGATTTCCATATGTTCAACCAACCTTGCATCCTTGGAATGAACCCACTTGATCATGGTATACTATCTTGATACATTTTTATATTTGATTTGCCAGAACTCTATTGAGAATTTCTGCATCTATATTCTTTAGAGATATTGGTATGAAGTTTTCTTTTTCTGATGTGTTTTTGCCTGGTTTTGGAATCAAGGTGACATTGGCCTCATAGAATGAGTTTAAAAGTGCTCCCTCTTTTTCTATTTCCTGAAATAAATTGAAGAGTATTGATATTAGTTCTTCTTTAAAGGTCTTGTAGAACTCAGTTGTATATCCATCTGGTCCTGGGCTTTTCTTGTTGGTAGTCTTCTGATAGTGTGTTCTATTTCATCTCTTGAAATTGATGTGTTTAAATTATGTATATCATTCTGATTCAATTTGGGCAAATCATATAACCCTAGAAATTTGTTGATGCCTTTGATGTTTTCTATTTTATTGGACTACAAGTTTTCAAAATAATTTCTAATTACCTTCTGTATTTCTGTAGTATCTGTTGTGATATTTCCTTTTTCATCACATGTTAGTAATTTGAGTTTTCTCTCTCCTTTTCTTCATTAGCATGGCTAAGGGACTATCAATTTCATTTATTTTTTTAAAAAACAACTTTTTTGTCAATTTTTTAAATTGTTTCTTTTGTTTCAATTTCATTGATTTCAGCTCTGATTTTAATTATCTCCTGTATTCTTCTGCTTTTACTATAGATTTGTTCTTTTTCTAGGGCTTTGAGATATAATGTTAAGTCATTTATTTGTTGACTTTTTTTCTTTTAAGGAATGAACTTCATGCAATGAACTTTCCTCTTAAAACTACCTTCATAGTGTCCCAGAGATTTCGATATGTTGAATCTGTGTTCTCATTAATCTCTAAAATTTTTTTAATCTCCTCCCCCTCCCTATCCCACTATGAATCAGCCTCCTTTTATATATCAGAGAAAACATTCGGTCTTGGCAGAGGGGTGGCAGGAGAAGGGAGGGGACAGGGAGTTAGCAAGGATGGTGGAATGTGATGGATATTATTATCCAAAGTACATGTATGAAGACACAGATTTGTGTGAACATACTTTACATACAACCAGAGATATGAAAAATTGTGCTGTATATGTGTAATAAGATTGTAATGCATTCCACTGTCATTTATTTTTTAAAAATCAATTAAAAAAAAACAAAGAAGGTCCACAGGCATTCTAATGAATTGTATGTTTGAAAATAATGTATTTATAATAATTATTTAAGAAGACATGTAGAATTCTGTAGGATTTATAGAAATATGCTTAAGATAATACGTATTTATTTCACCTTCTCCCATGCACAGTTAGATGGGCTCTACTCTGAAGCCAGTTTGTAAATCCAAAGCAAAAGTTGAACCCCAAATGGCCCAGCAGTGTACATCAAAGTCAAAGTGCAGAGAGCTCCAATAAGTACCTCAAAATAATATCTGTGAATTATAGAGTTCAGATAGAAACCTTGAGAAACCAAACACAAATCTAGGAGGGCAGAAAGCTGGATTGTAAATATGGAATGAAGGTAAGGGTTATAGGCTAAACAAGTTCAAGGAGGAAAAAAATCTAAAACAGCAAGGAGTGTCTAAGATAATTATTATGGGTGCCACTAGAATTTTGATAGCTTACTTTTTATTGATAAACAAATGTAAGGTATAGGTAACTGTGTGTGTGCGGGGGTGTATGGTGTGTGAGAGTATGTGTACGGAGGCAGACAATGGCAAACAATTTGTTCTGGACTATTTAGGAGTCACTATTGTGATAAATGAAATATGAATGTAGCTTTATTTTACATATGCAATATATTTTATATAGTCCTAGAATTTACTAAAATAGAAAAAGTCCCTATGTAGTTTGATCATTATATAAAAATAACTGACAAAGTAAATGGTTTATGTGCATAATATTAGTGTATTTCCTGTCATATATCAAGCACTCGCTTCCATGGAGGAGATTTATCCCTGAATGGCCAACTATGTCACGTTTCCCTCTCTTCATATCTTATACACCTGCCCCTTACCCTTACTTAATTTGCACAGCTGTTTTTAAGTTTGAATTGAGGTAGTGTTGCCCTTTGGGATGTAAATTTGAGTTATTAATAGTCCAATATAGTATAGTAGAAAATTCTAGTACATATACTGCAGCTTTTTATGTTGATATTTACTATGTAAACAATGTGTTTTACATGTTTACCTAAAACTGCTGTGGTAAACCATAGAGGTGGTCTGTTGTGACTGCCAGTTTTCAAAAATACCTCAAAGCTTTATGCATCATTATGAATACTGAATTTATGCCATATGTTTTAAAAACTGCTTTTAAATATTTTTGTTATGAGCCAGTAGTCCCTAAGAGAACAAGAAATACTAGAAACTGCTTTTTACAGTTCTTTATAGAATATTCATTTTCCCAAGATTAACTAATGTTCCCATATTTGTCTTTTTTTTAAATTTTATTTTAATTGTAGATGAACATGATACCTTTATTTTTTTATTTTTATATGGTGCTGAGGATCGAAACCAGTGCCTCACACATGCAAGGCGAGCACTCTACCACTGAGCTACTCCAGCCCTCCATATTTGTCTTAACATTGATTATTATTATCATAATTAAGTTCAAACACTTATATTACTTTTTCTCCTAGAAGGTAGGACAACCAGTATAACTTGCTTGTTTTTCTCATAAATGTAGAATCAGGTCATGGAAACACTACCACATCTACATATCTCTTCTCCCTTTTTAATTGAACCATAATTCTGTTCAAGCATCGGTTATTAGGGATATTGAGTCCTTGTATAGCCTCAGAAATAAGTAAATCTCAAGTACTCTAAATTATGGTAATTTCATTGATTTAAGAATGAGTATGATGCACAGTTCTTACCAATAAGGCTTGTCTCTGAGGGTATCTGTTAATTTTCTTAGTTTCCTCTTAAAACTAAACACAAGGGCTGGGGTTGTGGCTCAGCGGTGGAGCCCTTGCCGCTCCTCACACGTGCGAGACCCTGGGTTTGATCCTTAGCACCACATAAAAATAAATAAGTGAAATAAATGTATTGTGTCCGACCACAACTAAAAAATAAATATTTAAAAAAATCTGAACACAAGAAAAGAATATCATTTTTTTGTGGGGTAAAGCTCATCTATTTGTTATTTGTTCGGCCTGACAGACTTCTTGTATCTGCTTACTATTGGCTTTAAAAAGTATGATTAGTACACCACAAATACTGCAGAACTACAGCATGACTTCATGTCAAACATCAGTCATTAATGTTATGAGATAATAAGATGATTCTCCTATATAATTAATTAATTTGTTCATTTATTTATTCACTTTATATCTAACAAATAGTCATAGCCATCTTTAGGTGACACATTTCAACCTAGTACTGCCATTTCTGTATCAAACAAATTTAAAGGTGAATGATACCTTTCCTTATATAGGTTCTTAGTTTGTGTCAAATAGAGTAATTTTAAAAAAATTTTTGTTTGTTCTTTTCATTTGTACATGACAGTAGAATGTTATTTGACACGTTATACATTCTTGAAATATAATTTGCCATTCTTGTGGTTGTACATGATATGGAGTTAACGCTGGTCATGTATTCATATATGAACATAGAAGTTATGTCTAATCCATTTCCAGCAGTCTTGGTAGGATTTTTCCTAGGTATCTTTCTGCTTACAGTTCATCTACAGTTGGCTAAATTAGGTCATGTATTTTCTTTTCTTTTAAGGCATTGCTGTGTCCACATAAAATAAGGGAAATCTGCATGTACCAAGAAAAATCAAACCCAAAACTTATAAAAAGAGAAGGGGAAAAGAAAGGAATGGGAATTGAGACCATAGTAGGAAACTGGGAACCATAACATGGTAGACAGTATTGTTCTGAGGCAAGTGCTGTCACATTGGCATCTACAGCCTAATATTGGGTCTCCTTCACAGTAAGGGAGCTGGACTTATGAAGTCTATACTAAGGCATGCTTTTCAATCAAAGAAAGTAGTCTTCAGACTACTCCATGCATAAACAAATTTAAATCATTATAGAGAAAAGGAGTACTTCCCAAATGCAGGACTTCTGAATTTCTACTGATTAAAATTTACTAAATATGAGTTCAAAAACTTAACTACAACATATATGTGTCTAATTATCTTGGCTGATTCTCCTGTATGCAACTAAGAGTATTGAATATAATCAGTTTTGTTTGTTGTTGATGTTTTTCAAACATTCAAGTTCTGAAAAAATGCTTAATATTTATCAGATCAATATTTGGAGAAATGCTTCAGTCCACAAAGACAAAGGAAGCATTGAAGCTATTGTGGGTATATGTGTGGTGGCAAACTTGAGCATTGGTTTTATAGCTTTACAGGGGTGGGTTCCAAATGATAGAACTCATATTTAGGCAAACATAGAGTCTCATAGATACACACCTAATTTGAGACTAGAATGGTGAAGACTGAAATTAGGACAGCAGTAATTGTAATAAGGTAAATAGAAGAATTCAAGAAACATTGAAAATTGTTTACAGGAGTAGAAGGCAAAGGAGCAGAAATTATCAAGAATTATTATCAAGGTTCTGTTTTGAGAAGCTGGGAAAATGACCACTTATGCAATTTACATAACAGAAAATACTAAGGAAAGGGCAAGTTTGGGGGCAAAGTTTTGAATGTTTCCTTTTAGATTGCTTTATGTATCCGTGATCATATAAGTTTTATAAATACTGATACCTGAAAACATGGAAATAGAACTATTATAGCATAAACACTTAAGATTTATTTTTGTCATATTTTCCAGAAAAATCTGTAGGTAGGAGCTGGCATTGGTTCATATGGTTCAAGAATGTGAGGACCAAGTATTGCAGTTTTATTGATCTTTCACATATGGTTACATTAAAGCTGTGACTGCTCTATTACAGTCCAGATGGAAAGAAATAATAATGAAGATGGAAAAGCTTCCCCCATCTGAGAGAGCCTCCTGTAAAGAACTTTCTTGTAAATTCTACCCAACTACTTCCTTTTATTTTTATAGATCTACTCTAGAAGGCTGGGTGGGCACATTACAGTTCCATCTATAAGACTGTATGAGTAACAAAAGAGAAACTAGATATTGTATAGGCAGCTAGCATTTTCTGTGGCAGAGTGTCTGTATGCATGTGTATAATATTTATGGATAAGGCACTAGAAGGAGGGGAGTGACATGATGAGTAGAAAGTGTGACAGTATAGTATGTATGTGTGTCAATGTAACAGTGAAATAATAGTCATTGTTCTCTTCTTTTTTAATAGCATGACCCCTCTTAATTTAGCAGGGCAAACGTCACTCTTCTAGAGTACCTTTGCCTCATGTTGACAAAGTGTAAGCCAAAAGAGTATAAGTCAAAATAATGTGTGCAATTTGTAGTTCCTTTCCTTTACAATGAACCTTCTCCCCAGCCCCATTTTTAAATAACAGTAAGGAATAATAATAACCTATATGTGAAAGTCAATAACCAATTCTTTTTTTTTCAAATTTTTTATTTTTTTTAATTAATTTATTTATTTTAATTAGGTATATATGACAACAGAATGCATTTTGATTCATTGTACACAATTGCAGCACAACTTTACATGTCTATAGTTGTACATGATGTAGCATCACACCATATGTTCAGTCACACATGTACCTAGGGTAATGAGATCCATCTCATTCCACTATCTTTCCTGCCCCACTGTACCCTCCCTACCCTCCCTATCCTTTGATCAATCAAATTTCCTCCATTTTTTCCATGCCTACCCCCTCCCAGTTATGGATCAGCGTCCACTTATCAGATAGAACATTCTGCCTTTGGTTTTTTGGGATTGACTTACTTTGCTGAGCATGATATTATCCAACTCCTTCCATTTACCTGCAAATGCCATAATTTTATTCTCTTTTAATGCTGAATAATATTCCATTGTGTGTATGTTTTGAAGTTTTTTTATCCATTTATCTGTTGAAGGACATCTAGGTTGCTTCCACAGTTTAGCTATTGTGAATCAAGCTGCTGTGAACATTGATGTGGCTGCGTTACTATGGTGTGCTGATTTTATCCATAACCAATTCTTGAGGATGGAAGAACGACCTTACCTGTCTAGCTCCTTGAACAGTGTACTCTGTACTGCCTGCCTTCCTCTAGAGTATGACAAAGGAGAAATGGACTATCTTATTTAAGAAACTGTTCTGAGATCTTTTGTGATATCCTGTCTAGTACAGTTGAATCTAAGGTCTGGTTCTAAAAACTTATCCTTTCTGAGAAGTTTTTGCCTTGAGATCATAATTGTATTTAGGTACTCTGAATGTACAAGTGTATAATAATAAAAACAATAAACAAGAAGAAACTATGATTTATGCATTATATATAGATACATATGGTAAGTATGTAATTTCTAAGGGAAGGAAAAATATGTAAACATTAAAAGAGCCATTCTAGCTAGAAGGGAAAGCTTATTTCTGCTTAGGTGATCAAGAAGGGCTTTACAATGGTAGTAACATTTGAGTTCAATTTGTAGGGAAGGATGCAGATAAAAAAAATGTGGAGAGGCGCATTCCAAGTAAAAGGAGTCTTAGTCCATAAGTTCTGCTCTAAGAGAATATCACAGACCAGGTACTTAATAAAAACAAGTTTTTCTAATAAGTATTTACTATTTCTGAAGCTTAATTCTAAGTGCTTTACCTTTATTAACTATCATTCCTCATTATATTCATATGAGGTAATAATGTTGTCATTCATTTCCATTATGTTTTATAAGATGCCTGTAAGGTTATAATAATACTGTTATTATCATGTTCATTTTTGGAATGAGAAAACAATCATGGAGAAGTTAGGTAACCTGCCTATAATCACATAGCTAACAAGGGAAGGAATTGGAACTCTAGCCCAGTCAGCCTGTCTATAGGATTACACTATTAGAACATCAGATAGATAGATAGAAATTGTCCTCCTGTGGAAATTACATTAAGTTTAAAAACATCAGGGCCACAACCAATGGATTAGCATTTTGGAATAGCCTCCAGTCTTATGGGAAGATTGGAACCTAAAGCAGAACTTGAGACAAAAGCATCATCAGACTTGATGTGAATAAAATGGGGAGATAGAGGGAGCTGCACCTTAGGGGATGCACAGATGCTACTTCTTCCCAGATTTAGGGTAAAAGTTAAGCATAAAACTGAAAGATTAGCCCTCACCTGTTGGTAAGAATAGGGCCTTCTGAATGTGGAAAAGCTTGATTAGTTTGAGTTGAGGAAGTGGGTAGAGGACTTTGACTCTGGCAGAGATTAAGATAGTTTGGAAATTGATAAATCTATTTTTGCTAACATTGGATGAAGACAATTTCCTAATCTCTGCCTCCCTCTCCTCAATTTTGGACCTTTTAACTTTCACAATTGAATAAAGTAACTCATGGTATTTTTCTTTCTAGAATATTATAAGGGTGGGGTATGTCTCTTCCAGTTCATATGACATTTGCCATATTATAAACTATTTTTTTGTGTAGATGTCAGTTATTTTGTTTATTGGGTTTAAGATTAAATTAGCATGGTTTTAGTAGTTATACCCTATTTTAATTTATCTTGTCTTTTTTTTTTTTTAACTCTTGTAACCTGGATTGCACAAATCTTTTGTTGTAATTGTTTTGCTGTTCTTTCATCTTCTGTTTCTGGTGAGTTACATTGGCTCTGGAGAAAAGAGATTGAAGAAGTTCAAGATAAGTGCAGTCTTTAACATAGAAGATATGTGACTCCTGAAGTGCCACATGTTGGGAAAAAAAGAAGATATTATTTAGCCACACATATTTTAGATTTAAATACTTAGGAAGACAAAATAATAGAAAGTTTACCTATATTCAGGAGGTAGCAATTCTAGGGTTGGTTCACTGGTTCAGCTACACTGGACACTAGAGCCATAGTTATTCTTCTCTTAGGACTGAAAAATGATTATTACATTTGTTCATATCATGTCTTAATGAGAAGTGGACATGGGGTAGAAAATTTCTTCTCAATTATCTCTTTAAAATGTTTCCAGAAATGTCTTAGATTTTCTTTTTGTTTCTTAGCATTAAAATTGTTCACAGCTAAGTTTTAGCAACAAGGGAATTTGGAAGCATGAATATTTGATTTTTTTTTAGCCTCTATTTGAAGACAGGCAAAAAGGAGCAAAGAAGACTTTCGAGTAACTAACTAACGGCATCTGCAAAAACATCCTTTTTCTTTCTCTCTCCTGGTCCTCCTTCCTCCTTTCTTTCCTGTCTTCTGTCTTTTGTATCCTGTTTTTGGAGTGTGGGCGAGGTAACAGGAGAGCACTAACTCTTCATAAGGAGAGGGGCAATGATTTATTTGTATTTTCTTGTGCTTTGGCATCCACTACATTATTTAATCATGGTTCATTTAGTATTTATCTCTCATCATGCACTCTGTTCTCCTCTAAAGCCAAAAGCTTATCTTGTAATGCCTAACACTCACTATAATATGTAATATACAGCTTGTACTCCAAACAGAAGTGGCATGTGAAATAAAGATATAAATTTTAAAAAATTGATTGGGCACTGATTAAAACTAGAGATATTCTATGAGAAATCTTCAGAAAAAATGATTATGTTGACACAATTTAGGTCTTTTTTAACTAAATCTACACACATTCAGATTCTTTTTGTGATGATAAATTAAATTTTATCTCTTCAGTATTCCTTAAGAAGGAACCAAAAATTTCCAAATATTCACTTATTAACTACAAAGCATTTATTTCCTTTCCCAAGCCTGTGATCTTTAACCACAACAGAGTGAATGACTACAAGGGTTGTAAAACACATTTATGGAAGAAAAATATATTTTTATACAAATTATAGTGGTGGTATCAGACCCATATAAAAATATATTTTACATTACTACCTAGAGAGAGAAATCTAAAACTAATGCATACATTTTATTACAAAAAAGTACTTACTCATTTTCTTTTTGGTTAATGTGTATTCTTTTTTCTTTTTACTAATTTTTTAGTTGTAGATGGACACAGTACCTTTATTTTATTTGTTTATTTTTATGTGGTGCCTGGGATTGAACCCAGTGCCTCATTCATGCTAGGCAAGTGCTCTACCACTGAGCCACAACCCTGGCCCTTAATGTGTATTCTTCAATAGGTAATCTTAAAACACACAATGCAGGTTTACATTTTTATTCCATTCCTTTCTCTTAATTTTATAAAATGTGACTCACAATCCAGTAAATTGAGTTCAGAACACATTAGTGGGTTGTAGCAAATAGTGGAATGTCATTTAATCGTTGGTTCTTACAAAACCCCTAATGTATAGCATTTCCTGATTTCCATGGTGTAAATATACCCAGGTTGGCCAATTTGAATCTACCAAACTGATACCACTACAAAAGCTAAGTTGGGAAGAGACGCATGAAATCATATATTTCTGGAGTCACTAAGAGCCAGCAAAGAGCTAGCTCCATCGGTACATTGCCTGTACCCTATGTTATATAAAACATTGCTCTTTGAATTTGCTTATCATAAGTAACTGGATTTGCCCATTTAGACTGAAAATCACTTTATGTGTGCTGTGTTAAGCATCCCAAGCAGTATCTGGTACATAGTCAAAGCTATGTATATTTGTTAAAGGGATAAGTTGCTTTATTTTAAGAAGTACAAAAGAATATTTTTGTCTCCCTAAGTTTTTCTTCAGTCATCCTACCTTTCATATGAGAACTTCAGTTTCTCTGCTGAATTTCAACATAATTTTCCAGATTGTAAACTTCTAAGTTGAAGAGGAAATATGTTACTTTGCTTATTTGTCATGGTGCCTGTAGCATCACATGTTCATTACTAGAATTTTCTCTTAGAATTTTAGCATACAATTTGAGAAGATAAAGCTTTAAAACAAATTACATGATTGATGATATTTCAAAATCATAATTTGAAGAAAACTTTTACATCAAATTATAAATGATTATATTTTAAATCATTTCTTTTCATTCTACTCTTAACATTTCAATACTTGATCAAGAATCTGGAGATTGGAGTTTGAAAATTTTTTAGCAACTCCTAATTTGAAACCAACATGAAATTATAATGAGAACTCTAAAATCATGAGCATACAGAACTTAGTACAATAACACAGGGCAATGAGAATATCACTACACATTTTTACTCAATGTAGAATTGTGCCTAGATTTAGAAACACTCAGCAACTTCTGTACTCATTTATAGCCCACTTTGCTAGAGGCTGGGAATATATAATTGAAATGATTTTAAGAAATGTACAGTGTAATAGTAGATTTTGTTATAAATAAGACAGTAGTAATAGATGGTGATAGGTGCTCTAACACCACATTAATGGAATGTGATGTATGTTTATATTTTACATTATGTGACTTTCCCCCACAGTGTGGTATTAGAGTTATATATAAGACATTGGAAGCATAGATAGAAATTATGGTTGTTAAATATCCACAGAAGAGATTCTTTGACTGACTGGAATTTTCATTCTGTTTCTGCAGCACTGTGGCTTGAAATAAATTAATTAAGCCTTTGTGGATTATCTATGAAACTAGTAAAACAAGAGGGATTAAATTAGATGATCTGTTTCTTATGGCTCTAATGATGTTCTGTAACTTGAATGAAGCTTTCCAAAACATGCCTGTTGCTTAAACAGAATCTCACTTTTCAAAATATTTCAGCTTAGTTTTTTCTTAATTATATTGGGTTTGCATAAACAAATATATTGCTTTACTGCTATGATTCTCCGTTTGCATGATAACGTGAAGTTTTTGAAGATTACACTTTAAAACTATGTTTAATAATGGCCATAAATGTGGTTATATTTACCAGAGTGTTTTGTGTCTGGCTTTTAAGAAGTAAATCTGTCTAACAATAATTCATAACAAATACATGTTTAAGTGTTCATTTTCTTAATTATAAATATTAACAATTTGTTAGCTAATTAAGTAATTCAATGAGAAACTGTCAGTTGCTATCTCAGCATGAAAAAAAGTTTCTAGGGTAGCTATTCTAGGTATTGTTCTTTTCAGTTTTATAGTAGATAAATAGATTTCGCTGCCAGCCTTGTAGGTTCAGCTGTTTATAAGCTTTTGTTACAATATCACATTACTTTTCACTGCCTGGACCTATGTCACAGAAAAATTCTTGCCAATTAATATCAGATGAATAGAGATTTCTAGATGTACTTGGCATTCTTTGTGCAGTTACTTCACACTGACAGCTGTATCTGATATTCAGTTAGCTCTGTGTTTTCTTGAATGTTGGCACTGATTTTATTTTTACCCTGAGGCATCTTTTTGCTGCCTAGCAGTATTTAGAAATGGGTCTTTAATGCAGTTTACTCCTTTCTTTCTTTAATTTGCACCTCATTAATTTTTTTTGTGGCGAATATAAAGTGGTTTTTGAAGCTCATGCAAATTGGATTTGTTCAGCATAAGTTCTCCTTGCATTCATGGTAAATAAAAGAATCCAAGAATGTGATTAAGTTTAAAATATAAATTAATATATCCACTTAAAAGAAGTAGTAAAGAGAATTCATTTGTGCTTTGGATATAAAGTAATATGAAAGCAAAACTGATAAAAGTTGACTATCATACTAATAATAAAACAGGCTTTTAAAAAATTTTTTTAACATTTATTTTTTAGTTGTAACTGGACAGAATATCTTCATTTCATCTATCCATTTTTATGTGGTGCTGAGGATCGAACCCAGGGCCTTGCACATACTAGGCAAGCAATCAATCACTGAGCCACAATCCCAACCCCTAAAACAGACTTTTAAAATGTAATTTACAGTTTATAATAGTTTATAATCTGGATTTGGATGCTGTAGAGCAAATGCCTTCAAATCATATTTTGATAATAATATACTGTTTTTAAAATTTTTTCCCATGGTAAATGAATTATATGCAAGTTGTTTAAATTTCCTTCATTTTCAGTCTGAAATTTTTATAGGAATGAAGTTATATGATCCATAATACAGTTATAAAGATTGTTTGAGGCATTCCATATATGTCTCAATATAAATTATTTTATCAAAAGCAGAGACTTAACAATAAAACAAGCCTGTCATAAACAGTGAGAGACTTCTTTGGGTTGTGGCTATCACAGTGTTTACCAAACCAACACATTATTTTCTCTTACTACCTGGGCTTTGCCATTCTATAGTTGTGCATAAAAATACCAAAATAGCAGTACCTTGATTGATTTATTTATGCACTGTTTTTATGTAGGTATAACTGTATTTAAATAATGTGTATGTCTTTTTACTGGGTTTTTATCTCTCTTTTTGTATATACACTATAACCTTACGTACCATGAGATTACATATCTAAATTGTGCTCTTAATGAAAGGATAAGTGAAATATTAAAAACATTGATTATATAATGAAACTGAAAGTGTTTGTAGAGGCTGAGGAGTCGCTATTATGAGAGCTGGAGACCCAGGAAAGTCAGTAATGTTACTTCCAGTTACTTCAGTCAGAAGGCCTGAGAACCAGGAGTGGCAGTTATCTAACCTCAGTCCAAAGGCAGGAAAAAACAGATGTGTCAGCTCAGGCAGCCAGGTAGAGAGGGAGAAAAATTAACTTTCTCCACCTTCATGTTGTATTCAGGCTCTCAGTGGATTGTTTGATGTCCACTGGGGAGAGCAATCTGCTTTACCCACTCCACCAATTCAAATGCCATTCTCTTCTCCAAACTTTCTTGTAGACACATTCAGAAATAATGTTTTAACCAGATATTTCGACATCCTGTGGCATAGTCAAGTTGACACATAATTATACCTGATATGGTCCGGAGGGAAACAAATCAGATATAATTATTCTTTTTATATTTATGCAATGTTAAAATTACCATTTTACCATTACCAGCTATATCCTTTTAGAATCTTTTGTGAAGCCAAAGCCTATATATGGAATCTGTATCTCAGTTACTTAAATTAAAAGTGCATTCTAGTGAAGATAATAAAAGGCAATCTGTAGGTACTCAGCAAATTTATAGTAAGAATTAATTGCTATGAGTGCATGATCATTGTTTTATAACTTTCTTTAAGTATCGTGAATTCTTGAATTTTTCTGTAGTACTTTGTTCATAGCTTTAATCATGGTTAGCATCTACATATAAACTTTTTAAGTTACCAAATTTTTACATTCATGTTTTTTCTGATTATGTTAAGTGGGTAGGCCAATTGTAGAACTTACTTGCTTTTGAATTAGCTATTTAGTCCTTTTCTGGTTATACCATTTTAATTTTATTCTTCATTTTATTATGTTCATCATTAATGCTGAAGAGTGTGGATGTGATTTACACAATTACTTAACTATATTTTACTATTTGATTTTAATGCATTTGAGAAACCAGTAGACTATTAGAACTTCAGAAATCTTGTCAGTTCCATATTACATTTATCAGGTAATTTGAATGCCCTGTACATTTGGCTTTATTTAAAAGCTAAAATGATTCAGTTGATTTTTGGGTAAAAAGCTGAAATGAAAATCAAGAAATATTCACAGAATTGTCCTATACATTCTGATGCTAATTTTAAAACTGTAAAACTCTTAGGAGGAAAATTAGTTCATAAACTTACAACTAAAACAGAGATGTCATTTCTACTGGGAGTATGTCACTCATTCATGCAATTCTTCAGATACCTTTGCAGGACATTTTTAAAAGAAACCTAAGGAATCTAACTGAATCCTGGAAGAGAAAAACATGCAAAAAAAACTAAAATTAAAAAAAAAATAGAGTTGGTAAATAACATATGCGTGACTTTTTAAAAAAAACTATTTTTGTGGAAGACTATTAAGATATTAAGATGACTATCAAATTTTATCTTTTTGTTATAAAGCATTACAAAATTGACATAGGTGCAAGTTGTGCAAGAAAAGATGATTTAATAAAGGGTTTCAAACTGTGAATGAACTCAAACATAAGTAATACATACATATATTATTATAAAATAAATTCTGATATTATACAAACATAGCAGTGAAAACTTGGCATTGACAATGACATTGTCTTTGCACATTTCTTTCTCTACATTTACATATACAAATATTTACTTGTACAAATACTTAGGGTTTTTTTTTAAAACAAAATAATCAAACTGAAAGTAATCATTCATTTATTTATTCTTTAAACAAATATTTATTAGGTGTCCACAACATAGTAGATACTTTTGAGCTAGAGGTGGGAAAAGTTTCTGTTTTCATGTTATTTATATTCTAGGGGGTGGAAACAGCGAAACAGCAGAGTATTTTAACAAAAAAAAAAATAGTATATTAGAAGATGATAGGTACTATGGAGAAATATAAAATGAATGAGATTGGAGGGATGGTATTTGTTTATATAGGGTAACCAGGAAAAGGCCTTATTGTTAAGACAACAATTGAGCAGAGAGTTGAAGGATAAGGTAGCAAAACATGCAGTTTTCTTAGAGACCAGTGGTCCATACTAAGGGAGTATTTAGTAAAGAACCCCAAGGCAGAATTTGCTTGACTTTTTAAAGTTACAACAAAGAGACTGGTTTGCTAATGCAAAGGGTCAAGGGCAGAAGCAAGTAGATTCCTTGGGGAGCTATTGCTGTAGTCCAGATGAGAGCTGATAGTGGGTAAGACTGGAAAGGGGAACGTTAGTGAGTAATGATTAAATTTTGGATATATTATATACGTTTTCCCAGAAGACTTTATTGATAAATTCTATGGAGATATGAGAGAAGTAAAGTATAAATCAATGGAAAGACAGATTTGTGGTCTGCTGAGCTGGTTATGACTACAGAAAGAGAACTGAGATGAAAATTTTTATTTTGTGGCAGCTTGAGTTTGACATATCATTTAGAAATTCAAATATGGACTGTTTTTTATCAGTTGGATAATGATTTTGGATATTTCAGGACAAATCTTAGATTGAGAAAATTGTGAATTACTAACATATAGCTGTTATTTAAGTCATAATCTAAATGAAATTACTTAGGGAGTACAGAGAATAAAAAAAGGAAGCAAATAATCTGAAACTGAGAACATTCCAAAGGAAATTGAAAAGATAAAAAAGAATAGCAAGACGATCTGATAAGGAAGAACGATGTCTTCTTATTTAGCAACATATTGTGTAAATCTGTTCATGGGTTTTCATGTGTGTGTGTGTATGTATGTGTGTATAGATATGTATGTATTACACACGTATAAACATACACACACATATGTAATTTTATATACTACAGATATTCCATGAAATAAATGGAACATTTATTTAACATTCTAGTTAGCCTTTCCTGTTGTGATTTATATTTATTTTAAAATGTTTTCCTCTGACTTTTATAGTTTTCATTTTATCCAATTTCATAATACATCTGAGTTTATTTTTGTTTATGATTTGAGAAACAGCTCTAATTTAATATTTTTCTGAATGCTGTTTATGAATAGTCAGTAGTTTCCCACAATAATATGAAATGGCTCCCTCTGTATACATTGTATTTATGGGATATATTTTTGTTCCTTAATATGTTTGTTCTTATAATAGTACAATACAGTTTTAATTAATCATTTATTGGAAGCTTTGAAGTCTGGAAAAGCAAGCCTCACAAATTTCTTATTTTTCAGAATTTTCTTAGCTAATTTCATACATTTGTTCTTGAAAATGAATTTTAGAATCAGATTGTTATGATCCATAAAAACCTGTTGAGATTTCGATTGGCAAGAATTGGATTTATAATCAGTGTTGAGATTATAACATCATTGTGATTTAAATTTTCCTTTTGTAACATAAATATCCCTCCATTAATCTGCTTCTTATCTTGCCCAGTATTAGTTTGTTTTATTCCCAAGAATTTTACTTTTTCCATTTTTATATGAAATATTTATTGGGTGTCTGCCATATGTTAATCACTAGTGGTAAATAGTAGCTTTAGTAGGAAAAGGAAGGAAGAGAATAACCATAATTTATGTAAGGAAGAACATAACCCTAACTTTAGCCTCCTCACTTTCATCAGTTCAAGTCAGGAAACATACCTGAAGTAAGACCATCCTTTATGATTCTCCATTTTTTCCAGTGATAACTAAGTGTGTTCCATGTGGTACTGCACCCCTGCTGGGTCCTATGCTGTGCCATCTGGAAATGAAGGGATTCCATGTGTCTCCAGAGGTCTTCTCTTCTTCACCAGAAGTAAGAATTTGGACTTGGAAAGTCCAGAACACTCTATCATTCCTTTGGAAAAATTCCCTCCCTTCTCTTCCTACTATTATAACACTCCTATCTTCACTATTGTCTTCCTAGGGACTCAGAAAAGTAATCCCATCATGCCTCTTATCCCTATACATGTCAGCCACCACCCCAAGTCTCATAGCTTATCCCTTATTTTTAGGATGCTAATCAGATAAATCTGTATATGCCCTTTATTTTGTCTGTTTTCCACTTCTCTCCAATTCCAAAGTCCTTCTACTGCAGCCTCTAGAATTCATTCATTGGGTTAGTTTCCAAAATTGTCTTTATCTATAGCCGCATCTCTGAAAGGCTGATTATTCTCTTTCTTAACCCCAGCCTAAAGAAGAATATTTCCATACTCCCAGAAAGAAGATTTTTCTGTTTCAGGTCTCTGTTTGGGATAATTACCTCCTCACTCCTCATTGCTACTTTTTTTGGCAGCATTTGTTATCTAAAGTTGTCTAAGAAATCACCCCCAAAACTCAATGGTTTACAGCTTATACTTAGAAATAATTTAATAAAATGAAATGGCTTACATCTTAGAGCTAGAGATAATTATTATATCTCAGTAGTTTCTATGGGTCAAGAATTTGGAAACCACTTGGTTATAGGTTTCTTATGTTATTTTTTTTTTCTGCAAGTGATATACCCCTTCCAGTATAATGTATTTTCAGCAGTACTATACATTTTAATCTAATGTTAAGTAATATATTTTTTTGTCCAAGTTTTCTTTAGCTTTTTGTTCCAGGAGAATCTCTATATTTTCAGGCAAGTAGACATGTTTGTTTGTTTTCTCCCTCCCATAACAGCCCAAGGTGAATTACAGAGCAATTGAAGGTTCACTAAATATAGCTTTTATTATAAATTCGTTATTTTTCTTATTTTGTTTGTTTTAGTAAAATTTGTTTCATGTTTTGCAATAAGTGATTTGTCATTTCCTGTTTTCCGGTGTTAGAAGCTTGCTTCCTTTTCTTTCTTTCTTTCTTTCTTTCTTTCTTTCTTTTTTTCTAGGTATTTGGTTTAGATATTAGAATAAGTTGAGAAATTGCTAGTCAATTAATTTGAATTGTTAAGATATTATGTTCTGTTTTTGGAGAGCATATATTGTTTGTTGGAAGCTTAGGTTTTTTTGTTTGTTTGTTTTTTGTTTTATTAAATCATCCCCTCATACATTCATCCCTTGGTTTCTGCAGGGATTTGGTTCAGAGACTCCTATAGAAGCTACCAAAATCTGCAGATGCTCAATATTTCTATAAAACAGCATAATCGTTGCATATGATCTGCATATATCATCCCTTACAGGTTACATATAATGACTAATAAAATGTTAATGTCATGTGTATAGTTGGTATAGTGTATTGTTTAAGGAACAATGGCATGAAAAAGAAGTCACCACATGTTCAGTACAGATTCATTTTTTCAAGTGTGTGTGTGTGTGTGTGTGTGTGTGTGTGTGTGTGTGTAGATATTTTTTAATTGGCTGTTGGATATAGAGCACAGGGATATGGAGAGTTTGCTGTTCTCTTGGCTTGATTCCTCATTTAATTTTAGTCTCTGTTCAAACATCAGATCCTCAAGGAACTTGTATTAATTAGGAGAGAATTATTCGACCACTGTTGTATATGGGTGTTCCTGTGTTATTGTTTCCTTTATCCCCTTTATTTTGCCTCTTAATAGAATCATCATCATCATCATCATCATCATCTGTTTATTTCAGTGTGTTATATAAAATTTGCTATATTCTAAGGGTGCTAATAGGTTCAGAACCAAAGTAATAATGACTTAAACAAAACAGAGTGATATTTTTGTTTCCGTCTACAAGTAGACAATTGGAGTTGGTATGGAAGCTGTCTACCAACACAAATCTTCTAAGAACCAGGATTCTGCTGTTCTGTTGTTCCATTCTCCTAGTTAGCCTACCACCATAACATATTCAGAGGAAAAAATGAAGTTGAAAGGAATGGGGAGAGTATTGGGGAAAGAGGATCACTCCCCAATAAGCATATGACCTAGAGTTTATTTACACACATCATTACTGTCCACATCCAGTTAACCAAAATTTTTTCTTGTAGCTATTATAGTAGCTTCATAGGATACTGAAAATTTCAGTCTTTAGTATGGACAGTTGGGTTATCTGTTACTATAAGGAACAAGGGTAGGATGGATGTGGGGATGAAAAATTAGCAGTTTTATTGGTTGGTACTTTTTCTAACCACTGTGAATAAAATAGCATACTCTCATCTCTCCAGCCCCTTACTCTTTTTTTTTATTTATTTTTTTTATTGATTGTTCAAAACATTACAGAGCTCATGATATATCATCTTTCATACATTTGACTCGATTGGGTTATGAATTCCCATTTTTTCCCCAAATACAAATTGCAGAATCACATCGGTTACACACTCACATTTTTACATAATGGCATATTAGTGACTGTTGTGTTCTGCTACCATTCCTATCCCCTACTATCCCCCCTCCCCTCCCCTCCCCTCCCATCTTCCCTCTCTACCTCCTCTGCTGTTGTTTAATTCTCTCCTTTTTTTCCCTCCTCCTTTCCCCTCACAACCTCTTATAATTCTGTGTAACATTGAAGGTCTCCTACTTTTTCCATATGCTTTCCCTCAGCCCCTTACTCTTTACAGTAAATTTTTGCTGTAGTAATACTTTGATTTAGCAATAATCCTATCTCCTAATTAAATCATAAAAGTTAAATCACTGTTTCAAATCATCTTGGAAATAGAAATAACCCAGAGTTCCTAGGACCTGGATAGGCTTCAAGGGCTCAGAGCCTTATGTAGTTATAAGTGAAATTATTTGTGAATATGCATTTATATAGCTTGGTAATTAAAAGCATGGGTCTCAGAGTCAGACTTCCAGATTTAAATTTTAGGTCTGTCTGTCCTGTGCTAGATGTGTAAATTAGGCAGTTTTCTTAACTTGCTTGTGCTGATTTTCCATATCTGAAACATGAAAATAATTGTGTCCCTACTTTATAGAATTGCTTCAGGGACTATAGAAGTTAATACATTTAAAGTATTTATAAGAGTGTCTCACAATATTAAGTTCTATATAAATAGTAGTGTGCTCAATATTTATATTCTGGTGGGTGTCCAATTTTCAAATGATTAACAGTAGAGGCTATTATAAATTCTAATTTAATACCTGAAAAAAACTGCTTTCACAATTATCTGAACTGCATGAAATTTAAACTTTGGGAATGGGGATATAGTTCAGAGGTAGAACACTTGCGTAGCATGTACAGGGCCCTGAGTTCAATCCCCAGCCCATAATATAAATGAATGAAATGATTTTAAACTTTCTTTTAATCAAAACTCATTTGATCTTTCATAGTGAAGAAGTTTATTTAGTGAACTCTACCTCATCTACACTTTCTTTTAAAGAGTTTTCTTGTTTTCAAATTAGTTCTATTTTATTTTTTAACCTAATAGTAATTTATATTTATGTTTGTCCCAATTTTCTTTTAATTGTCATAG
The DNA here is from genome assembly GCF_048772815.1 of Callospermophilus lateralis. Lineage (NCBI taxonomy): Eukaryota > Metazoa > Chordata > Mammalia > Rodentia > Sciuridae > Callospermophilus > Callospermophilus lateralis. Next base: position 131,940,839 of record NC_135308.1, read on the forward strand.
TTTTTATGAAATTCAAATCTATTTTCCAGGCTTTAAGAAATTGGTCGCTTTAAGATATTGGTCTTTTTTTTTTTCTTTCCTTTTTAAAGATCCTGAGGAACTGATAGTTCTAAATGAGGGATTTGAACATGAGCAAGTTGAATGTGTAATAATTCCGAATTGAGGTGTTCAATATGTGATTAAGCAAGAACATGTACTTTTTCTGCAAAGTGATCATAGTAGCAAAAAAAAAAAAAAATCATGCCTCAGTATTTTTAGGAATGAATTCATATTATCCTAAATAAATTGACAAATGTCAAAATCAGATTACAGTAAATGTCCAGTATTTCATGAGTAATCTCCAACAGTTACACCAAATTTTCACTTTAAATTCTTGCACTAAATCTTACAGAAATATTTTTGTCAAATTGGTTGGTATTGGACCTGGAGCTTAAACACAAAGCAGCTGTTTTTGAGCAAATACCATTTTCATAACATTAATGTGCTTCCAGTTAACAAACTGGAATGAACTGTTAAACATCACCACTTCCATGTTTAACTGCTATTTGACTTTCTCAGTGAATGATTTGCTTTCTTAATAGATTATTTACTTTAACTAAAAGTGGAAGAATTTTATGTAAGTATCTATATTTTTCCCCCATCTGCAGAATGTACTCAAGAAAAGTGGGGATTTCCAATGTGCCATTATTTAAAGGAAGAGAGGTGGTGCTGTGGTCGTAATGCCAGAATGTCAGCCTGTTTGGTATGTTTGTATTTTTTTCCTAGAATAAGAAGTTTACCTACCCATATGCTGTAAAATTTATTAGCTAATATAATGAATTAAATTCTGAAGTTTCTAGAGCATCAACATTAATGCTTTTATACATTGTAATATATTATATTACTTATCTGCAATAATCATTTCAATATATATGTGTGTGTTTTTCAGAACATCATATTGCATACCTTAAATTTATACAATAAATTTTTACATTAAGTATAGTTGATTAGATACTCTGCTTTAGTGACTAGCCATAGGATAATTCTTTTAAGGCCCATTGTCTCTATGATGGTTACTTAGCAACATAAGCAATAATATACCAATCTTCTAGGTTATATATCCTAGAATTATCTTAGAATTCTATTTACATTCTAATAATTATTTTCCTATTTAACCCTACCAGAAATACTTTTCTGGAAAATTATCTTATTTCTTTATTTTAGGTTTAAATGATACTTGTTCAGAATCTTAGATATTAAACAACAGGTCATCTTGGAATGATATAGTTCCTGGAATGCTGACAGCCAGGCTGTTTTATGCTCTATAGGAAAATACTGAAATAGGCTTTTTTAGGAAGTATGACTATCTTAAGACCAAATATTTGAAGATACTGGCATCAGGTATTTTACAATGAAACAGTATAGATCTAGTCCTTTATGGAGAGGTCCACAATCTAGTCCTCACATGTAAGCACAATGTATTAATCAGGTTTATGGTATCCCCATTATAATGAACAAAATAAACCATCAAAAATCACTAGATGTCTTAAGGAAAGTCCCACATTGAAAAACAGACATCAAGGGCTGGATCTGTAGCTCAGTGCAGAGCTGTTGCCTAGCATGTGTAAAGTACTGCATTCAATCCTCAGCACCACATAAAAAATAATCAAATAAAATAAAGGCATGCTGTCCATCTACAACTACAAAGAACAGGAATAATTTTATAGAAATAAACATTCAAAGAACTAAAGAAATAAATTTTAAAGAATAAATTCCATACATATAGAATTTGCAGACCATGATGCTCTTAAGTTCTCCTGACCACTGTCACTTTCTGACAGAATTCAACTCCATTACAACCCTTCACCTTGACTACTTCTTTTTTTTTTTTTTTTTAATTCCATAGTAACTTGGGAAAGTTTAAGGAATGTTTCTTTGGGTACCTGTTTCCTATATAAATGACCTTTTCAAAAAATATTCAAAGCTTTAAGGATTATTAAAAAGGTGCCTTTGTAGGGACACTTATAAATAAAGTTCCTAGCCAGAAATAAAATTTTAATTCAATTAGAACAACCTCGTCAGCATTTATTAAGCCTAGTAAAACTGCAAAAATATTTTAGATTAGTAAGAAAGGAACACTTGGTATATTTTCTTTATTACTTCTGCTGATTGCCCAAGAACAATATTAATGTTTACTAGAAACTTCTTATTACCTATCTGATTATCTTCTAATTATGTAGTCAAAATTTATCATTTGTATTTATAAAATAAGCTCATCAGTACCAAGTTTTTCTCCATTGTATTTTAATTTTATTGACACCAAATAGTTTCTTTTTGAAAATTCTTCTGTTTCTTTGGACTTTAGAAAAATCCATAACAAAGATTTAATCTTAAAATTACCACAACTAGTGCCATAAATGAAAACTCATTGTATCTTCAGTAATAAATCTATTCTGAGCCAGTTGCTGTTTAACTTCTTGGGAAAATTATCTAATAAAAATCTGCTATCTTCATAACTTTCTGTTTGGCTCTAAATATTCAATGAGGGTGTCCTTCATGTAAGTTTCAAGAATTGGATTATGAGTATTTATTAGAAATGTGAGGAACATTTTGTAAAATTGCTTTAGATCAACTATAAATATAATCCAATATGTATAAAATTGTAAAAATATGTGTTACAGTACTTTCTCTTCTGACTCTTGATTATATGTATATATGCAGACTAAAAATAAAAAATACTTTTCTAAAATAAGCTATCAACTATAATGTGTTCATTTTTGTTTTCTAAAAGATAAAATTATACAATCATTAAAAATTATAAGAGGGCTGGGGTTGTGGCTCAATGGTAGAGCACTTGCTTAGCATGTGTGAGGCACTGGGCTCAATTCTCAGTACCACATATAAAAGAATAAAGTCCATTGACAAATAAGAAAATATTTTTTAAAAATTATAAGAAATATGTTAAAATATGTAAATATGTCTGTGTTTCTCTATATATACATACTATCAGCTTTGGATTTAGTTGATTGTTAACTACACTAAACATGAGTCAAGACCACTTTGTTTCATTTCTTTTCTATTTTCTAGTTCCTTCTGAAATTCAAGATGTATAATTGGAGCATATATGTGTTTATGTATATGACACATACCCATTATAAATTAGTATTAAATTATATAAATATACTAGTTAACATTTTTAATATTAACACTTTTTATTGTGTTGACTTACATTTTTATCACTTAATTCATCTTTTCAAATATCACTTTTACAAAACCTTATACAGTGTGTTTATAACTTTATAAATCTTATGCTTTTATAAATCTTATAAAGTAAGACTAAATATATCAAAAGTCTTTGTCTTGTTTTTTCTCCTTAAAGGCATTGGAGCGGGTTGCACTTGGCCAAGGGGTAAGTGAGAATGTTTACTTAAATTCAACTTATGAACACTGTAGTTTTTCTCTTGATTTCTCTTCATACTTGACGTGATGATGAACTTAAAACTGGATGGAGTTCCATAAATATCACCTCCTGGTATTACCACAGGGTATTCAAATCTATACATTTCTATACATTTGCTTTACATGTGAACTTTCAAAAACTAAATTGAACTTTTAGGAAAATTGCCCCATTATTCTCTATACTAACCTCTGATTTCTTCATATTAAATTATATGGCCTATAAATATTTCTGGAGACATAATGTTGCCAACTGACCAGGTATTTATAGCCTTAGTTCAAGCAAAGATAAACAAGAAATAACATTCAGTGTATTCTTTATCTGTAATCCAAAACAAAGATATCATTTGGTTGATAATTTTTTTTCATTCACTGAGTCATTAGTTGCAACAGCCAAATGGTTTTGCAGGCATAAACAAAAGTTTACTTTCTCACTCAAATATTCACATGATTGCATTGTTCTACCTTGTATTCATAAAACATATTAGGACTTTTTTAAGAGTTTCTTTTAAGCTTATCACAAAATTATTTTTATTGAACCTAATTTTAGAAATCTCTTTTTTGCTTGTTTTCAATAAACATTAATAATGTCAACTTAAACTTTTTAAATTAATAATAGTTTTAAAATAATAATAGCAATAACAAGTGTCATTTATTATATGCTCACCCTAGGCAAAAAACATTGACAAGTATTGTGTATGTTGTTGCAATTGTTGTTTTTTAATATATTAATGTGCCTATCTAAAAAGTGATAAAAACTGGTCTTTGTGAAGTCATCATTTTTTAGACTTTATTAAGTGTGTGGGTTTTAGTCTTAGACTGCTGTTTTGCATTCAATCATCATCACTAACTGGTTTAATGACCTTGGACACATCATAATTTCTTTATCTGTAAAATAGGAGAAGTGACACTAATACCAGTAATAGTTTGCTCATAATATTGTCATTTCAAGTAAATAATGAAGCATGTGAAATCTGTAAAACAATGGTTAGTACATAGTAAGTGCAAAGTAAATGTCTACACTTGTTGTGATCAATAATCATTTTAATCATGAAAATAACAGTTAAATCTAACATAGAGCTTACCAAAGTACTGCTCACAGTTCTTCTCATCTATAGGTAATAAATACGTAGAACTTTGAAATACGTACTATTATTATCCCAGGATACGCATGAAGAAACCATAAAGTAGTTAATGATGAGATTTTAATCAATTTCTCTCTCTGGATTTCATGCTCTTAACTACTGTACTACATATCACCTTAGTGGTTTCCTAGGGATTATCATCATAATGCTCCAATGGTGTAGTGTTTTTAATTTTCCAAGTGTTTGCTCATGCTTCCAGTCAATTGTATGAGTTGGTTATTGTGCCAAACTTATATGCAGACTTGCTATACAGCAGCATTTTAATTGTGTTCTAGCATTCTTAATTAATTACAGAGCCCTAATTTCTAGCTTAGTGCCTTTTCCACTAGATCTGTAAAATGCATGTCTGATACATATGCTTTAAGTGTGTACACTTTTTGTTTCCTCCCATATTTAAAATGCATTAAAATGTTAAGTACATTTATCACTTGTGAGGGAAAGAACATAAACTCTGAACTACATGCAGCTTTTTTCTGGAATAGTCAGGCTGTTTAGGAGATATTGACTCCTTTCCCACTCACCCCACTCTGTATTTACCAGGATAGACAGTCCTAGTTATTCTAGGAATGTTCATTTGAAGGCAACTATATAACTCTCTTCTTTTTCTCTTAGGAAACAGCTGTAAAGCCCTTTATATACTCAGGGTAACTTGGGAATGATGATTTTTCCTAATCTGTTTGCATTTCTCTGTGCATTCCATTTATGACTGTTCTTTTGCTTAAAATACATTTCTTAATCTTTTGTTGATGTTATTTTACACTTAGTTTTTCATAAAAATATGTACATTTTTTATAAATTATGTTGATATCATTTATATGATTTTTCTCAAAGGCATGATAAAGACATTTTAATCATTTTTAGGCATTTCATATAAAATTGAAGTTCTCATGTATTATAGATAATCAAACATAAAGAATTTTTTAAGCAGTTTATATACAAAGAATATTTTAGTTCATGCAATAGTATTTTTAGCAAAATGCCTTGAATTTCAATTGAATATTTCCATATTAAGTGTTAATGTATAAAAAGGGATTTCAGCATTTTTGTGAGAAAAGTGATTTTCAAAGAAATAAGGGATAGATCATAAAGTAAGACTTTGGAACTGTAACAATATATTTCTCAAGATGAGAAAATGTCAAATGGAAAATATGTCTGGACTTAAGAAATCAAAATGAAATGTATGTCAGAGACTTGAAGGGAAGAAAAGTTTTTAAATTAGTGAAGTCTGAAACTTAGCCAGTTGTTGGACAGTTAGGACATAATTTGACTTAGTTGGATTTTATTTGACTTCACAAAAGCATTCATTATTGTTGACCTCTTTAGTTCATTTTCTCTTTCTTTTCTTTTTTCAATAGTAACTTTTCAGGAAATCTAGATTATTATTGCTGACATTGTTTTGTGTTGGATATTTCTGTACTATCAGTATCAAGAGATCTGTAGGGATATGGATGGGATTTTGGTGTCCTTTGTAATTTCTTAATTCAGGAGTACCATCTCTGTTTTGCACCGAAGTATTATTTCTCTAAGAAATACTACAGTACGTTTTTTTTACTTTCTCTGTCTTTGAAGCTATTAGGTTTTATTGAGGACTTCTTCAGCTTCTCCTTCTTTCTTTTCAAAATCCTCTCAATCCTGGTGAGACAGCGCCTATCTCTCAGTACCCCAGAAGAGCTGTCTTGCCAAGAACTCAGTTTCTTTTGACCTTTCCAAGACTCTGCAGTAGCCGAAGTTATGATCTTACAGTCTTCAGACATATTTTTAATATTTCCTAACATAGGTAGTATCTTCTCAGTATGTGAATCCTAGTCCATAATAGCTTAGGACAAAGCCATTCTCTCCTCTTTACACATATCCTTTCTGACTCCTATAGGCTTCATAACTGATTGGCTTGTGTTAAAAGTATATTTGTACATTTGTATGTGATAAGAATTCCATTTGGATTACTAGCTTATTTTTCATTGATTAAGACTTATCTTCATCATTTACTACTATTTCTCTTATGGTTTCTTCTGTTTTCTTGCAGAATTAGTTTCATAGTGAGAAATAATCTTAGGATAGTACTGTGAGTTAGAATGGAGACATTACAATGTCTTCCTCTGTGTTTAACAGCAAAGTCAAGTTTCTCACATTCACGATGGTCCCAGCTCTCTAATATTAATTTGATTTCTGGTTTTTGTCTGCCTTTTTTTCAGCTGCCTACTGAATCACTCTTCTATCGTGCTGTTCTTCAGGATATTATTAAAGATTGTTATGGCATCACAAAATGGTATGAGGATTTTATTTTAATAAGAATAACTCATAAGTGAAATTATTTTTAGTCTTCAAGTGAATTTTTTAAGGGTCAATTATTAGTAAAAAATAAAAGCTATGAATTTGAGCTAATGTAAGTAAAGAAGATGTAGTCACATTATCTTAGTTAACTCATTATTAATGTGTGAATTCTAATAATTCTTTCTTTTCCTGAAAGGTTTTTGTAATGCTAAAGTGATATATTTAAAGTGTACTTTAGAACTTTTGAAGTATTAAAATATTATGTGTAAATAATTAATTGAATATTTGAGTAGGAGTTGTTTTTAAATGTTTCACAAACAACGCAGCATAACACTTGAACAAATCTCCATCATAGGCAACCATTATAGCCATTCTAATCTCTATTGATACACTTGTAGCCCAGCGTTGTATTCATTATATTCTTTCTTTTTTCTTTTTCTTTGTTTCTTTCTTACTTTTTTTTTTTTTTTTTTTTTTTTGGTGTGTGTGTGTGTCTGTTTTCTCCAAATAATTTACTGGATATATAGAAAGGCAAGTAGTTGAATTTTTTCATAATATTGGTTTAAAATTTTCTTTATTCAAGCATATATTTGTAATCTTGGCAAACTGCATGAATGTTGTTTTGCTAATTATAATTTTAGGATTGTGGTAGTCACTTGGTGCAAAGCAGGATTCTTCTTTAAATTCAAGTAGGGTGATTTTTAGGTACTCAAAAAACAATCTATTTGGCAGATATTGAAGGGTTTAAATTAGCTATCTCTTGGCAAGAAAAAAAAAAAGCCACTGGTATTATAGTTATGTGCCACTCACTGTTCCTGGCCCAAATCATCATCTTAATCTCTCTTCCCTTTTCTATAAATTTACCAATCTTTGATGTATCTAAAAAAGTAAATTCTTCATGTTCTCCTGAAAACCAGTTTTCTTTCTTGAGCCCACCCAAAGATATCATCCTTGTTGAAAAATTATTCCTAGAATTGTGCAAACTTGTGTCCATGCAAATATTGATTCCCTGCCTTCTTTTACAACTTCAGATATATTCATTGATTTGTTTAATGGTCTGTTGTTGACCTCTTAAATTTCTCTCCATTCTTTTCTCAGTCATTCTCTCAATTAAAAATCTGACTTTCTAACATTCCATATTCCTGCCTTCCTTTACTACACAGAAATTAAATGGTATGTATTATAAGATTTATTTTATTCCAAAGCCTCATTTGTCTTTCAGCCTCATTTGACCATGTTGATAGTTGTTTTTTCTCTAAACTTTCTTGCTCACTGTCTTCTGTAACATTGCATCCTATTAAGTTTCTTTTTCCTACCCTAAACGTTCATCTTAAATGTCTGGAGGCATCTGCCAATTTATTAGTAGTCAGCTGTCTGCTAGTCAACAGAAAAGACAGACTGAGCCCAGCTTTCAACAGAATGACAGTTCTAATGATGCAGAAGTTAAAGTTCATGTTCTACCTGGATGAAGACTCAAGAGTAAGCCAAGTAAACCAGATCATACATTGAGTTAGGTCTCTAAAGGGTCACACCATAAGAATTAGATATACAACATTTCCAGGATGGACTAAAGCCCCACTTCAAATCATCTCAAGCTTCCATTATGGTGTTTCTGATTATTGCTTCCATTAGTTCTCTGCAAAAAGCATATTTTCTCTCAACAAAAATAATATAAATCCAGACCTCAAATTATCACAACAGTTTATTACCTACAGCATCTGGCAGTTAATCTAAACCATTCATGATATGAAACAAGACAACATGGCCAGAATCTAAAGTAAACCATATAGTTAATAGAAATAGGCCTCTAGTAGATCCAAAGAAAAATAACTATAATGGAGAGACTTACACTCTGGGAAAATGAAAGGGATATACCTCTTGTCGGTTTTCTTGCTAAGTATAATTAAAACTCTGAACATTATATTCTACAAACAGTAGAAGACTCTGAAAGATGGAGAGAGTAAGGAAGACTGGCTATGGATTTCAGAACATGTTAAATTTCTTGGGTTTTCTTTTTGATTATATAGTTCAGAATTGGAACTGGAAAAGCTAGCAATCCAGAAACACAAGTGGGCGCTAACAAAACATCCTGAAGGAAGATTAAATGGGGCAATAGAAATGTTTGGAATTTTCCAATCTTAAGAAATAAAATATGTCGATCCCCAGATTTAACAAGAACATAAACCCTTTGGCAAAGGCAAGAAAAAAAATAATAGAAGACGACGACAAAGAAGAAGAAGAAATACGAGAACCACCTACTTCTAGACATATAATAGTAAGATTGCTGAAAACAGGTCAGGCACAGTGATGTACACCTGTAATCCCAGCAATTTGGGAGGCTGAGGCAGAAGAATGGCAAGTCCAAGGCCAGCCCCAGCAACTTAGCCAAGACCCTGTCTCAAAACTGAAAAATATAAAGGACTAGGGATATAATTTAGTGGTGCTAAGCCTCAATTCAATCCCTAGTACCAAAAATAAATAAAATGAAAGAAAAAAAGGATTGCCAAAAATGAAACCAAAGAGAAAATTCTTAAAGCAGTCAGAGATGGTAGAAAGGGAAAGGGGGAAGACAAGATATCTTCAAAGGAATACAGTTAAAATGACCACTAAATTCTTAGGTTAAACAGTGGAACCAGAAGTTAGGATATCTTTGAGATGCAAAAAGAAAGTCAGCTACAATGTAGGTGATATAAAGACATTTTGAGACACACAAAAACAGCAAATATGCAAACTAGCATGCAGACCTAAAAGAAATACTAAAGGATGAAGGCACAAAGAAAATTACCCCAGATTGAGTTTGAAAATACAGGAAAAAATATAAAATAATAGGAAAAATAAATGGGGCTAAATCTAAATGAAAATTGACTATATAAGATTATAAAAGCAAAATCATATATAAAAATAGCATATCAGTCAGAGGTAAGTAAATAAAATTAAAATGTTCCGATTGCCTTGAGTTGTTCTTGGCAATATAAAAATAGTCACTTTATATAAGTTGACGATGTATATTGAAATCTTTGATATCAAATAAATGGTAAAAGAGTATATAACTAACAAGCTAATTGAGTAGGTAAAATATAATGAAATGATTTACTTAATCCAAAAGAAGAATAAACAGGAACCTTAGACATAGACAGGTCTTTATCATTGATGGATAAGTATTATAACTGGGAAATTTAAAGGGATTAAGTACTTTTTCTTGAACAAAGTAGAACATATTTTGATTTAAAATAGTTACTGTTGTCAACTATATTAGTCCATTCTTTGTGGCCCTAACAATACCACAGGTTGGGTGATTTATAACAAAGTTTTTTGTTTGTTTGTTTGTTTTTGTTTTGTTAGCTAATTGAGGTCCAAGATTGAAGGGCCATATCTAGAGATGGCTTTTTCGCCATGGTGTTTTAAGGTGGTACAGGATATCACAAGGCAAGAGATTCCACCCTAATGACCTTAACTTATCCTAATAACTTCTCAAAGATCCTATCTCAAAATACCATAGTTGGATTATTTTCATTCTTTTAAAGTATTAAGTTGAGGTTGATTTTTTAACTCAAGAAGCCTTACAAAAAGACACATATTACCACAGTACAAACAGAAGTGATATTGGTCAGAATATTCCCAGAGCTCAAGTGTAAATAGCTCCATACCACAGTAGACTCAAAGGAGCTGTTTCATCAAATAGTCACAAAAAAGCATCTAGCACAATCCTAAAATGTTTGAAATCTGTTAAAAAATGGAGTTGAGGGCTATATGCTAGGAAGGAGGACTATGATAACTTTAATTTGGAACCTTCTAGATTTCCTATTTTGGTTATTTGGTATATTTTCTAAAAGATAGTATTATACTGTTTTAAGTTGCAGTAGTCAAGTCCACTTTTTTAATGCCAGTTGACTGGATGGATATATTGATGAATATTCTGAACAGAAAATAATGTTGTCAAATGAAAGTTACAAAAACTCCAAGAGAAGTTAAGAGATTTAATGTAGTTAATGTAGACAATAAGTACTAAAAAAAAAGAAACCTAATAGAGCACCTAGAAAGAGATATGTAGGGGATACCCAACCCAGTGCAAGAGTTAATGGTTTAACCAACATCATTTAGTACTCAGGCTTAGCATCTGATTTACTTCAGCAGTGAGCCTGTCCTTAAGAAGGTGTATGCAAAGAAAACCAGAGCCTTGGCAGGGCAGGGGCAGGAGGGGGTTCAGATTGTTAAAAATGAGCTCTCTAGTTCACTAAATAATATTCAGCATGATTCAATTTTTATTTTATATGGAAGTTTTCTTCCTGTTGCCTTTATCCTTATGCTTTGAAAATGCTACAGGTTCATGACATAATTGCAGGGGAATTACATCAAATAACTGCAAATTATATAATTATCATCAGGCAGTCACACAGCATCAACTATAATAGTAGTTATTTTGGACCTGCTATCCTACTGTGGCTTGAGGATTAGCTAAAAAGGAAAGTTCTGAACTAAAATATCAACCAGAGTTCTATTTCTAGCAATATTGTGTGTTTAAATGCTTACAAATAAACTACTGAATAAAATAATAAAATTTTAATGCTTTACTGAGCATTAAAACAAAAAAAAAAAACAATTCTTCAAACCCAAAATCAAGTGAATTCAGAGGTAGGAAGAAGGAAAAAAGATAGCTCTGAAACCTGTAAACTCCAGAGTGTTCTCTCTTAAATCCTAATGGCATTTCACTTTTCTTTTCACAGATGCCCAAGGTAGATAGGGGTAGGGTATAAATCCTGCTATCTCAAAATGAGTTTTCTAAACAAGAAATCCCCTTACAAAGATAGAATAACAAAAGGCTACAACTTTTTTTTTTTAAGGGTGAACTAAAAGGGAAGCTTTCACACACACACACACACAAAAAAAAAAAAAAAAAAAAAAAGTAATAAACTTATCTTAATGCTGATTTGGGGATAGAGGAGAACTCTTTCCTGAAAATTTATAACCATAGCCTTTATTATGAGGATTTTTGGAAAACAAAATCATAACATTAATGCAGAATTCTTTTCAAGAAAGTTCAGAGTAATAGTGTTCTTTAGTCTGTAGCACAGAGTGACACAAATACCTATGGAGGAATATACCTTCAAAGTATAACTCATGATAAAATTCCAAACAACATGATATTAAAAAGAAAGACCTCAAAAAACTATTGGAAAAAAGAATCTGTAAGTCAGGAAACAACCAACAACAGATTCAGATATCCACTAATATATGATATAAAAATCACATTTTAGCATATGTAAGAAAAAATGTAATTTTTTATGTTCATATAGATAGATAAAGGGAAAATATAATAAAAGATGTTGCTATAAAATAGTGACCAAATATATTTGAGAATGAATCAAAGCCAAAACTCGGTATACAATGTTGAAGAGAGAATTAATGAGTTGGAAGATGCATACAAAGAAGTTATCCACAATAAAACAGATCATGAAGTGGAAATATTGAAAATAAGATAGTAAAAATGGTCAACGTAAATGTCACTAGAGATACAATAGAAGAGAAAATTGAGAGAGAATATTTAAAAAGATAATAGCTAGCTAGAGATTTTTCAGAATTTGATGAAAACACCGATTTCGAGATCCAGAGAATTCCAACCAATCCCAAACAAAGTAAAGAAAAAGAACCTCACATTTAAACTCCCTGGACTTAAAAATCAGATCATCAGAGACAGAAAGAACATAAAAGCAGTCTGAAGGGAAAACAGGGGAACAGATCATATCAAAGGTGTAAGTATTATATTGGCTTTCTAATAGTGACAATAGAAACCAGAAGAGGTAGAATGATGTAATCAGTATCCTGATTAGAGATAATTTATCTTAGATTTATATATTCAATAAGTGTATTTTTTTTGACATCTCAATAATGCTTGAGAAAGTTAGCTTTAACAGACCCGCAAAATGAATACACTTGAGGATATAGGAAATAGGACTTAGATGGAAGGACTAGTTCAGAAAAGAATTGTTGGGCACAGAAATTGGCAAACATCAAAGCAAGCATTACGCATTTGTAAAACTAAGTTATGAACATGAGTAAAACTAGTGATACTAGCTAATTGGTGAAATCTTTGAAAATTATAGCTAAGATACTATAAACAAGTACATATGTTTGGAAGGATTAATCAGAGCATCTTACATGGTCTTATACATCATAGAAATGATGGTGAAGATAACTCTTAAAGACATTTGTGTTAATAATTACAGTCGCATAACTTTAAAATATAGAATTTTTAACTTCCCAGTTTGTAAATAAAAAAGAAAAACAGAAATGCATGAAAACATAAAAATTAAATTCACAAAATAGCCAAAGCAATCCTTAACAAAAACAACAAAGTTAGAGGCATTATATGACCTAGATTCAAAATATGCTATATAGCTCTTGTAAATAAAGCAACATGGCATTGGCATAAAAATAAACATATACACCAATGGAATTGGTGCTCAGAAATAAATGTATACATTTATGCTCAACTGATTTTTGACAAAGGCACCAAGAACACACAATAGAGAAAGAACATTCTCTTCAATGAAGGGTGCCAGGACAACTGGATATCCTTATGCAGAGGATGAAATTAAACCCATATCTCTGACCATATAAAAAAATCCACTCAAAATAGATTAAAGACTTAAATATTTAAGACCTAAAACTGTAAAATGCCATAAGAAAATGTATAGGAAAAGCTCCATAACATTGGCATGGGCAATGGTTTTTTAAATGTAACCCCAAATACACAGCAACAAATGCACAAATAGACAAATGGGATTACATCACACTAAAAGGTTTCTATTAAGAAAGAAAATAACAGTAAGAGACAACATACAGAATGAGAGAAAATATTTGCCAACAATACACTCTCTAGGAGTTATTAACCAGAATTTATATAAAACTCAAAAAAACCCAATAGCAAAAACACAAATAACCCAATTTTTCAGTGAACTAAAGACCTAAGTAGGCATTTCTTGAAACAAGACATGCAAATGACCAATGATATATGAAAAAAAAAATGTTCAATAATCACTACCATCAAGGAAATCAAATCAAAACCACAGTGAGACATCACCTCACCTTTGCTTGAATAACTAGAGTTAAAAAGACAGAAAAATAACAAATGCAGGTGAGCTTGTGGAAAAAGGGGAACTCTGGTAGAAATGTAAATTACAAACTTCATGGAGAACAATGTAGAGGTTGCTTAAAACAGTTAGGGTAGAGGGAGTGAGAAAGATTACTTGTCCAAGTTTACATAGTTTCAGTTAGATAGAAAGAATAAGTTCAAGAGATCTATTCTACAACATGGAGACTATAACTAATAACAATTTATTATATTCTTAAAAAAGGAAGTAGAGTAGGCTGTAAGTGTAATCATAAAGAAAATGGTAAATATGTGAGGAAATGCATGTTACTTAGATCAGTAGAGCCATTCCATGGTGTATACATATTTCAAAATAACATGTACACAATTAACATATACAACTTTATTTGTTAAAACTTGGAGAGGGGGAAATATAGTTATAAACTTATAAATTGGTAAATGGAAATAAACAGAAATGAAGAAAAAAACATTAAATCATTTGAAAAGAAACAGGGAAGATGAAGACAAAAAGAAACAAAAATCAGAAACCAATAGAAAGTTAATATTCTTCCCTAATTTAAAACAAAATACTTTAGTAAATGACAAACAGTTTAGCTTAAAAATGAATTTGTATCCTAAAGTGTGCATCAAATGCCATGCTATGTGGAGTAACATTAAAAGCTCAATATCAGGAAAAAGGCAAAGATATCTGTTGCTTACAACCAGTATCAGGCTAGAAGTCTTGCCAACATTGTAAGACTAGGAAAATAAGTAACAGTATAAGCATTGGAAAGGAAGAAGAAACACCATGATTATTTTTTGCTGTTATGGTACTATAGACTATCTAAAATAGACTATAGACTATCTAAAATAATGTACAAATTGTTAAACAAAAAAGCTTGGTGAAATATTCAAAAAGCTATTGCTTTTTAAGCTATCATTAAAAAACAATTTTAAATACCACTTTGAATTTTAGTTAAAAAATGATATATCTAGTGATAAATCTGCCAAAGGCATGAAGAAAACAATAAAATGTAAAAATATTAAATGACTGCTTAACAAAAGAAGAAATATGCCATGTTTATGGGTAGAAAGACTGTCATAAAGATGTCAGCTCTCCTAGTATTTTCTAGAGCACTGCAACAATGCATTTAGTCAACATCCAAAAGGGTATTGTATGTGTGTTTGTGTGTGTGTGTGTGTGTGTGTGTGTGTACACAAGTTGTTTCAGAATTTATTTGGAAGAGCTAAGGATAAAATAAAGTGAAGAATCTACTGAAGAAAAAAAAAACAAATATGGAAATTCTTGTTTCACCAGATATCAGCACTTACTTTTGATCTATGGTGATTTAGATGATTGGCAATTAGAGTAGAGGATCCAAGTGGAGTTCAGGGACAAATCTTTTTGGTTTTTCTTTGAAGAACAGAATTGTTGATTAGTAGTAGTAGAGTAGTAATTTATTCAATGTGTCATTTTCCATTGTTGTGTTACAAATTATCACAAACATAGTAGCTTAAAACAGCACAGATTTATTATTTGAATTTCTGGAGGTCAGAGTCCAAAATGGGTTTCACTGAGCTAAAACTCAAGATGACAGCAGAGCAGCAGTTCTTTTGAAGAATTTAGAGAATAATCCATTTCCTTGCTTTTCACAGCTTTAAAGGCATTCTTCATGCTTTGGTTCATGGCTCCTTCCTTCATCTTCAAGGCCAGCAGCATAGCATTTTTTTCTGGCTCTTCCTCTTCTGCTTTCCTCTTCCACTTTAAAGGATTCTTATGATTACTTTGGGCCACATGGATTATCCATCTTGACTTGAAGGTCAGTAGATTAGCGGACTTAATTCCATCTACATCTTTAATTCCTTCTTGCCATGTAACATAACATATTCACAGGTTCCATAAATTAAAGTGTAGATATATATCTTCAGGAGACCACTATTCTTTTTCCTTACCAAAAAAAAAAAAAAAAAAAAATTAAATCTTGACTTCTACTTTATATCAAACATACAAGCCAATCTATTGTGGATTCAAAGCTTAACAATAAAATATAATGCTGTAGTACTTGTAGGAGATTGTATTGAGAAACTTTTATGACTCTGGGATAGGAGAAGTTTTTCTTAATATAACTGTGCAAATTTTTAAAGACTGAAAATTAAAACACTAAGAAGTTATGTTGACTTAAGATATCATGAAAAGAGTTAAGGAATCTGACCACTCTCAGAAGCTAATTCTAAGACTTAGAACTAACAAGATTAATGTCTAAATGATATACACAAACAGAATTCCCACATAGTCAACATAAGAAAAGATGCTCAGTATTTATTAGGAAACAGGAAAATGCAAAATCAAATCATAATAAAATAATGTTTTTATAATCGTTAGATTAAAAAAAATTAAGATTTGAGAAAATTAAGTCTTAGCAAGAATATAGAGCAGCTAGAACTGTCCATGTTGCTGGTTTGGAAAAAAAAAAATAGTTGAACTCTTTCAAATCAAGTTACTCTTCACTAATAAAGTTGAAAATGTTCATATACTTATCTCATCAGTTCTACATCTAAGTATAGTTCCTAGAGAAAATGTTATGTGTTTTCCTCTAGATTTATACAACAAAGATCAATAATAGCAGTCTTATAAGAGCAAAAGTCTAGAAACAAAAAATTTATTAATATTAAGATTGATAAAATGTTTGTTCATATAGTAAAATACTATGGTATAATGAAAATTTATGAATTACAACATATGTCAATTTGAATGACTCATAGTTTTAACTCAAGTAAATAAAAAATTTCTTATGTTTCCATTATGTAATTCACAAATAAGCAAACTGTGTACTAAATTATTTAGGATTATAATTATGTGGTAAACAATCAAGAAAAGCATAAGAACATGAAAACAAGGATTCATATTGTGTTTCTTATGGGAGGAGCAACAATGGAGTAGACAGAGTGATGAAAGAAAAGACAGAGTACATAAGAAAATCAGTGAACTGATAGTATTATATTTCTCAAGTCTGGTGTTGAGTACAAGGGTTCATTTTATTGACACTTGTATTTTTTATGTATTTTATAAATACTGAAGATTTTTTGTGTTTTCAATAAAGTTTTAATTTTTTAGCAGGCTACACCACAGGGTCAGTTTATCCACATATGATATTCCTAATATCTAATAAAGACATTTTATTTTATTTATTTTGGGGAAAGGTACCAGAGACTGAACTCAGGGACACTCAACCACTAAGCAACATCCCCAGCCCAATTTTGTATTTTTATTAGAGACAGGGTCTCACTGAGTTGCTTAGTGCCTTGTTGAGGCTGACTTTGAACTCATGATCCTTTTGTCTCAGCCTCCTGAGACTCTGGGATTACAGGCATGCACCACCGTGCCCAGCTGACGTTTTATTATAATATTAAAAAATTAAGATAATAGTTAAAAGCTTTTCTAAAGTTTTATAGCCTGAATGAACCATGCTAGGACTAAATTCACAGTATGGAAGTGCTTTCATTATCTTGTACTCATTTTTTTTATATTTTATTTTATAAATGTTTTATACACACACACACACACGCACACACACCACATTTTCTTTATTCATTCATCTATTGAAGGGCACGTAGGCTGGTTCCAGAGTTTAGCTCTTGTGAATTAAGCTGCTATAAACATTGATGTGGCTGTAGAATGCTGATTTTAAGTCCTTTAGGTATAAACCGAGGGGTGGGATAGCTGAATGAAATGGTGGTTCCATTGCAAGTTTTCTAAGGAATCTCCATACTGCTTTCCAGAGTGGTTGCACCAATTTGCAGTCCCACCAGCAATATATGAGTGTGCCTTTTCTGCCACATCCTTGCCAACACTTATTGTTATTTGTGTTCTTAACAGATGCCATTCTGACTGGAGTGAGATGAAATCTTATAGTGGTTTTGATTTGCTTTTCTGTAATTGCTAGAGATGTTTAACATTTTTTCATATATTTGTTGGTTGATTGTATATCACCTTTTGAGAAGTGTCTGTTCAGTTCCTTGGCCCATTTATTAGGTTAATTGTTTTTTTGGTGTTAAGGTTTTTGAGTTCTTTATATATTGTAAAGATTAGTGCTCTATCTGATGGGCATGTGATAAGAATTTGTTCCCAATTAGTAGATTCTCTATTTACCTCACTGATTGTTTCTTTTGCTGTGAAGAAGATTTTTAATTTGAGTCCATCCCATTTATTGATTCTTCAATTTATTTTTTGTGCTTTAGGAGTCTTGTTGAGGAAGTCAGATCCTAGACCGACATGGTGGGAATTTGAACCTACTCGTTTTTCTATTAGGCACAGGGTCTATGTTCTAGTGCCTAAATCTTTGATCCATTTTGAGTTGAGTTCCGTGCAGGGTGAGAGAGGTTGAATTTCATTTTGTTACATGTGACTTTCCATTTTTCCCAGCAGCATTTGTTAAATGGGCTATATTTTTCTCCAGTGAATATTTTTGGCACCTTTGTCTAGTATGAGATAACTGAATTTATGTGGGTTTGTCTGTATCTTCTATTCTGTATCATTGGTCTCTGTGTCTGTTTTGGTACCAATACCATGCTATTTTTGTTACTATGGTTCTATAGTATAGTTCAGGTTTTATTATTGTGATGCCTCCTGCTTCACTTTTCTTGCTAAGGATTGATTTGGCTATTCTGGGTCTCTTATTTTTCCAAACAAATTTCATGATTGCTTTTTCTAATCCAATAAGAATGTTATCAGTATTTTAATAGGAATTTCATTAAGTCTGTATAACACTTTTGGTAATATGCCCATTTTGACAATATTGACTCTACCTATCCAGGGGCATGAAAGGTCTTTCCATCTTCTAAGGTCTTTTTCAATTTCTTTCCTTAGTATTCTGTAGCTTTCATTATAAAGGTCTTTCACATCTTTTGTTAAATTGATTCCCAAATATCATATTATATTTTTTGAGGCTTTTGTGAATGGGGTAGTTTTCTAACTTCTCTTTCAGAGGATGCGTTTGATTTATGAGAGTTGATTTATATCCTACTACTTTGCTGAATTCATTTATTATTTCTAAAAGTTTTTTTGGTGGGATTTTTTTAATTTTCTAAATATAGAAGCATGTCATTGGCAAATAGTGATAGTTTGAGTTCTTCTTCATCTATTTGTATCCCTTTAATTTTTTTCACTTAATTGCTCTGGCCAGAGTTTCAAGGATGATGTTGAATTAAAGTGTTGAAAGAGGACATCCTTGTCTTGTTCCAGTTTTTAGAGGGAATGCTTTCAGTTTTCTTCATTTAGAATGATGCTGGCCTTGGGTTTAGCATATACAGTTTTTACGATGTTGAGGTATGTTTCTACTCTCCCTAGTTTTTCTAGTGTTTTCAACATAAAAGGGTGCTGTAGTGTGTTTGATGCTTTCTCTGAATCTATTGATATGATCAGATGATTCTTGTTTCTAAGTCTGGGTGCAGCAGCTCCCAGAAAGAAGACCTCAAGATGGCTTCTATGCTGCAGCCCCTGTGTTTGTGGCACTGGCCTCTGCGTTAGCAGTGTAGGCAGTACCCCTGCTGAGAGAAAAGACCTCCAGGCCATGGTGGCAGAAGCACCCTCATGCTTATTTTTAATTGTAAATTCTCTTTGCGATATTTCTAATATGAGCTGAGTTACATGGTTCTGTATAGTAGTATTATAGATCAAACTATGTTAATTTTGTTACTGTAACAAAAAAAAGTATTGAAGCTCAGTACTTAGGAAGAAAAGAGGTTTATTTAGCTGACAGTTTGGGAGGTCCAAGGGCATGTGTCAGCATGGGTTCACCTCTAGTAAGGATGGTAAATGGCATCTCAGTGGATTTGCAGAGGGGACATATCACATGATAAAATAGGAAAGAGTGCAAGGAGGGGTTTTTGTTGTTGTTGTTTTTGAATCACAACTCACTCTCTTGAACCAACACAAGATCCCCGGAGAACTACCTTAAACCCTTACCAAGACAACATCCCCAGTGTCCCAAACAACTCCCACTAAGCCATATACGGGAAGCCAAGCTTTTAGTACCTGAACTCAAAAGGGGTAAAGCACAAGGTTAATTTGATTTGAATCTCAAGCCAACAAGGGTATTGAACACAGAAAATAAGATTACTTTCTTTCTTCTTTCACATAGTGTTTAGGGTTTTTTTCATGGTAAGTAAAATAAATTGTCCTTAATTAACACAGTTTTCAAATACCTGAAACATTATTCTGAAAGTTTTTCTGTAAGTATAATTGTTCATATTACTTAAGATTAGAAGTAAATGTTTTTCATGGACTTATAACACTTTTACTATATTAGTTATAATTTTGATTTGCACATTTATGTTTAAAATCCATAATTTATAGAAAATTCCTTATTTCATAATTAGGCCTTAGCCGGAAACTTTCTCTGGAATAAAATATCAAAAAGGAATTTCATATCATAAAAATATCTTAAAACGCCAGGCATGGGTGGCACACACCTGTAATCCCAGTGGCTCAGGAGACTGAGGCAGGAGAATCACAAGTTCAAAGCCAGCTTTAGAAAAAACAAGGTGCTGAAAAATTCATTGAGACCCTGTCTCTAAATAAAATACAAAATAGGTCTGGGGATGTGGCTCAGTTTTCAAGTGCCTCTAAGTAAAATCCCCAGTATGCCCCCTGCCCCATTCCAAAAAAATTTTTTTTCTTAAAACACTTAGCAAGAAGGCAGGAAAAATATAATATGTACACAGTATTCATTTTACTCTGTTTTACTTTTTACTGTATTGAGGGTTAAATCTTGGGCCCCTGCACATGCTCAATGAGAGCTCTACCACTGAGCTACATCTCCAACTGTTTGTTCATTTTATTTTCTTTGATAATGAGAACTGTATACATATATTTAGGGAATATGGAATGTTTTACTGCCTGTAGTTATGAGTTATGTTGGTGAATTTTAATTTTAGTATAATCAAATAAGAAAATAAAAGTCCAGATCTTGAAAACTATCTCACAAAATTAAAGCTAATTACTTAATTCATAATGTGTGGTCAAGTTGAAATTATAAACTATATTTTTTTAATTGAAAACTGATTTAAAGAGTTTATGGAGCTCGCTTAATGGTCTTTTGAGTTTTTTAATATGTTCCAGCACATATAAGGCACAAAATAATTTCACAGATATTTTGTGATGATGGAGAAACTTGAGTTTTGGTAATCCTCTCCTGCATGTGCGTGTTTCCATTTATTTTGTAGGATTTTATTTCACCGTTTCCTCAAGAGTCCCTACAGTAATGCTGTTTAGACAATGCTAGGAGTAACCATGCTCCTAAAATTGTATTTTTGGAAAACATGTGGGTGGTATTGGATTCACTTGAGTAGAATTTTAATAGGATCTAGTGTATTCACTTTTATTAAAAGAAAGAATACAAATTCCTCTCTAGCATTCTGGCCATGCTTTTTTTTTCTGACAGAGGGCCCCCTTCTAATCTTGTCTTAACTTCACATCATTTATTTTTTGGAAACAGTCATGTCAGTTCTCTAACATGTAGAAAATGTTTGATAAATATTCTTCATTCTCTGCACTCTGAGCAGGTGCCCATGCACACAGTCCTCGAGTACCACATTATTTGTCATTGTTCGTGTGCCTCATTTTATACCTTGTATGCTTCCGTAGAGTCTACTGGGAATATTCTTCTCCTTGTTTCTGTCATTCTTTTCCCCAAAACCTCTGGCAGGTGAAATCCTGAATGTTTCTTAAAACCAGCTTAAAAGTCATGTATAATACCATTTTTTTCCTTCTTGACCTCTTTTCTCTTCCTATAATACTTAAGCTCTTTATAAAATTATTGGTGTATCTACTCCTGTACCACCTTCTGAGCTGCTTAGTAGAAATTTTTCAGTCTAACTAAATGAAAAGTTCTTTTTGGACTTTATTTTCTTCTTAAATCTTTCCTTTACAACAAAACTTGAAACTACTGCCAATTTCTTTATCAATTGCTCTTTAACACATTCCATTCAATTTTTACTTCCATCACTCCAGTAGACCATCCCTCTCAGGATTCTAATGACTAATGTTAATTAACTAATGTTAAATCCCATGGTCAGTTCTCAAGCCTCATCTTACTTTGTCATCACTATTACAGCTGATTTACTTCTCTGTATCGAAGCATGTTTTCTCTCATTTTCTAGGGAAATACCTCACAAGGTACTCACCTTTTCTCTTTTCTCTTGCTTTTCTTCAATTATTTTTCTACTCCCCCAGCCACCCCCCACCGCTTGATTCCTCTTCCTTTCTCAAGCCTCTATTTTTAGAATACATTTTTTGGTCCATACCTACTACCTGATTTTACCCCATCTCATTACTCTAACTACCATAAGTATATTAATAAATGCCAGATCTATAATCCAATTAATGACAGTGATATTATTCCAGTTGCCAAATCCAGAAATGTTGAGTGTATCCTTGACTTTCTGTAATTGCTGAGGTCCAATCTTTCGGCATATTTATAAGCACTCCCTTCAGTGTATCTACAGTTTTACCACTTTTTACCATCCACAGGGCTGCTACCCTGGTCCAACACCATCATGTCTTAACTAGATTCTTGTAATAAACTCCTAATTGATCGTCCTGCTTCTACCTTTGCCCGTAGAGTCTTTTCTCTCTATTAATATGTTTAAATGAGCCATCTAATTCTCACAGTCTTCCAGTAGCTTCTAATCTAACACCTCACTTTCACTCTGACCTAATTTCTGTTCTTCCCTTTGTTTATGTTTGCATCAAACACACTAGTTTTCTTGGAAATGCCAGAAACATCCACTTCTAGTTCTTTACATATGATGTACCTCTGCCTGACATGCTCCTCCCTAGACATGCACTTGGCTATGTCACTCCCTTCCTTCAGGTTCTTACTCACCTTTGGGATATCCACCAATCACCATCTCTCCCTCCTGACATTTCATATCTGCTTCCTTTCCTCTATCCTTAGCTTTTCAAGAGCTTTTATTACTAAGACATTTTTTCCTGTGTGTGTTGTTGATTTGTCTCCCAATTCAAATGATTTTTGTTGTTTTATTTATTTGCAAGTTTTATTTGGTTCACTACAGGGGATAGAACCAACTAACCTGGCTCTAGAGTATGTTAAAAAAGATTTTGTAAAATGATAAATCAGATTTTGATTATTCCATAACAGTGTTCTCCAGATTTTTTTCCTAAAAAAGCAATGATTTTGTAAAAATACTTTGAGAGAAAAATATTTCCTCACTAAAAAATATCCCTTCTATTTAAGATTCTCAGTGCACATTCATATTTTAAAGACTCAGTAATTTGGTGAGAGATAGCAGAGTGTCACCATTAAGGAACATAAGCACAGGAGTTCTACTGTTTGTTTTCCAATCCCAGTCCCCACTGCATAATAACAGTATTGTTTGGGGCACACCGTTTAACATTTTTCCTCTGTTCTCCCATCTTTAATTTGGGGTTACAATAGTACTTTAAAGGGGTGTTTTGAAGATAAGTTAATTACATAAAGTGCTTCGAACAATATTTGAAGCATAATGAGTGGTTATTTTTTAAAATAAATTAGTTTATCTTTGTTGAAACCAATATTTATTTGTTAATGCAACCTTTCTTCTACCAAACTATACACATACATAATTAATATTTGGTAATACTGTTTTGTGGAATACACTGAAAAATAATTATTCTGACTCTTCTAAGGATCTCCTTTGGAATTTAAATCATTATTTGCCTATCAAATCCAAAAGAAATGACAAAATACAGTTCTTATGATTCTTTGGTGAGCAGTCAAATACTCTGGAGGAGTCATATGAAATAAGAACTTTGTATGTACCGTGGTGCTGGGAATTGAACCCAGGGCCTTGTGCATGCAATGCAAGCACTCTACCAACTGAACTATACTCCCAGCCCAAAATAAGAACTTTTTTATTATTTTTTTATATTAATTTTATTTTTTTATTGGTTATTCAAAACATTACAAAGATTGCAGAATCACATCGGTTACACATCCACATTTTTACATAATACCATAATAGTAACTGTTGTATTCTGCTACCTTTCCTATCCTCTACTATCCCCCCTCTCCTCCCCTCCCATCTTCTCTCTCTACCCCATCTACTGTAATTCATTTCTCTCCTTATTTTTTTTCCCATTCCCCTCACAAACTCTTATATGTAATTTTGTATAACAATGAGGGTCTCCTTCCATTTCCAAGCAATTTCCCTTTTCTCTCCCTTTCCCTCCCACTTCATGACTCTGCTTAATGTTAATCTTTTCCTCCTGCTCTTCCTCCCTGCTCTGTTCTTGGTTGCTCTCATTATATCAAAGAAGACATTTGGCATTTGTTTTTTAGGGATTGGCTAGCTTCACTTAGCATAATCTGCTCTAGTGCCATCCATTTCCCTGCAAATTCCATGATTTTGTCATTTCTTAGTGCTGCGTAGTACTCCATTGTGTATAAATGCCACATTTTTTTTATCCATTCATCTATTGAGGGGCATCGGGGTTGGTTCCACAGTCTAGCTATTGTGAATTGTGCTGCTATGAACATCTATGTGGCAGTATCCCTGTAGTACGCTCTTTTGAGGTCTTCAGGGAATAGTCCGAGAAGGGCAATAGCTGGGTCAAATGGTGGTTCCATTCCCAGCTTTTCCAGGAATCTCCATACTGCTTTCCATATTGGCCTCACCATTTTGCAGTCCCACCAGCAATGTATAAGAGTACCCTTTTCCCCACATCCTCGCCAGCACTTGTTATTGTTCGACTTCATAATGGCTGCCAATCTTACTGGAGTGAGATGGTATCTTAGGGTGGTTTTGATTTGCATTTCTCTGACTGCTAGAGATGGTGAGCATTTTTTCATGTACTTGTTGATTGATTGTATGTCCTCCTCTGAGAAGTGTCTGTTCAGGTCTTTGGCCCATTTGTTGCTTGGGTTATTTGTTTTCTTATTGTTTAATTTTTTGAGTTCTTTGTATACTCTGGATATTAGGGCTCTATCTGAAGTGTGAGGAGTAAAAATTTGTTCCCAGGACGTAGGCTCCCTATTTACCTCTCTTATTGTTTCTCTTGCTGAGAAAAAACTTTTTAGTTTAAGTAAGTCCCATTTGTTGATTCTTGTTTTTAACTCTTGTGCTATGGGTGTCCTATTAAGGAATTTGGAGCCCGACCCCACAATATGTAGATCGGAGCCAACCTTTTCATCTATCAGACGCATAGTCTCTGATTTGATATCAAGGTCCTTGATCCATTTTGAGTTAACTTTTGTGCATGGCGAGAGGAGGGGATTCAGTTTCATTTTATTGCATATGGATTTCCAGTTTTCCCAGCACCATTTGTTGAAGATGCTATCCTTCCTCCATTGCATGCTTTTAGCCCCTTTATCGAATATAAGATAGTTGTAATTTTGTGGATTGGTTTCTGTGTCCTCTATTCTATACCATTGGTCCACCCGCCTGTTTTGGTACCAGTACCATGCTGTTTTTGTTACTATTGCTTTGTAGTACAGTTTGAAATCTGGTATCGCTACACCTCCTGATTCACACTTCCTGCTTAGAATTGCTTTTGCTATTCTGGGTCTTTTATTTTTCCATATGAATTTCATGATTGCTTTATCTATTTCTACAAGAAATGCCGTTGGGATTTTGATTGGCATTGCATTGAACCTATAGAGAACTTTTGGTAATATTGCCATTTTGATGATGTTAGTTCTGCCTATCCATGAACAGGGTATATTTTTCCATCTTCTGAGATCTTCTATTTCTCTCTTTAGGGTTCTGTAGTTTTCATTGTATAAATCTTTCACCTCTTTTGTTAGGTTGATTCCCAAGTATTTTATTTTTTTTGAGGATATTGTGAATGGGGTAGATGTCCTCATTTCCAGTTCAGAAGATTTGTCGCTGATATACAGGAATGCCTTTGATTTATGCGTGTTGATTTTATATCCAGCCACTTTGCTGAATTCATTTATTAGCTCTAGTAGTTTCTTTGTAGACCCTTTTGTGACTTCTAGGTATAGGATCATATCATCCGCAAATAGTGATAATTTAAGTTCTTCTTTTCCTATTTTTATGCCTTTAATTTCTTTCGTCTGTCTAATTGCTCTGGCCAGTGTTTCGAGAACTATATTGAATAGAAGTGGTGAGAGAGGGCATCCCTGTCTTGTTCCAGATTTTAGAGGGAATGCCTTCAGTTTTTTTCCATTTAGAATGATGCTAGCCTGAGGCTTAGCATATATAGCTTTTATAATTTTGAGGTAAGTTCCTGTTATCCCTAGTTTTTCTAATGTTTTGAACATAAAGGGATGCTGTACTTTGTCGAATGCTTTTTCTGCGTCCACCGAGATGATCATATGGTTCTTATCTTTAAGTCTATTGATGTGGTGAATAACGTTTATTGATTTCCGTATATTGAACCAGCCTTGCATCCCAGGGATGAATCCTACTTGATCATGGTGCACAATCTTTTTGATATGTTTTTGTATACGATTTGCCAGAATTTTATTGAGGATTTTTGCATCTAAATTCATTAGGGATATTGGTCTGTAGTTTTCTTTCTTTGAGGTGTCCTTCTCTGGTTTGGGAATCAGGGTGATATTGGCCTCATAGAATGAATTTGGGAGTTCTCCCTCTTTTTCTATCTCCTGAAATAGATTATGGAGTATTGGTATTAGTTCCTCTTTAAATGTTTTGTAAAACTCTGCTGTATATCCATCCGGTCCTGGGCTTTTCTTGGTTGGTAGTCTTTTGATGGCTTCTTCTATTTCCTCCCTTGATATTGATCTGTTTAGGTTGTTTATATCTTCCTGATTCAATCTGGGTAGTTCATATGTCTCAAGGAATTTATCTATGCCTTCACTATCTTCTATTTTATTAGAGTATAGGGTTTCAAAATAATTTCTAATTATCGTCTGTATTTCTGAATTGTCTGTTGTGATGTTGCCTTTTTCATCCCGTAAGCTAGTAATTTGGGTTCTCTCTCTTCTTCTCTTTGTTAGTGTGGCTAGTGGTCTATCAATCTTATTTATTTTTTCAAAGAACCAACTTTTAGTTTTGTCAATTTTTTCGATTGTTTCTTTTGTTTCGATTTCATTGATTTCTGCTCTAATTTTAATTATTTCTTGCCTTCTACTGTATTTGCTGCTAATTTGTTCTTCTTTTTCTAAGGCTTTGAGGTGTAGTATGAGGTCATTTATTTGTTGGCTTTTCCTTCTTTTAAGGAATGAACTCCATGAAATGAATTTTCCTCTTAGTACTGCTTTCATAGTGTCCCAAAGATTTCGATATGTTGTTTCTGAGTTTTCGTTTACCTCTAAGAATTTTTTAATTTCCTCTTTGATGTCTTCTGTAACCCTTTGTTCATTCAGTAGCATATTGTTTAATCTCCATGTGATGTAGGATTTTTCCTTTCTCATTTTATTATTGATTTCCAATTTCATTCCATTATGATCAGATAAAATGCATGGTAGTATCTCAACTCCTTTGTAATTGCTAAGCTTTGCCCTGTGACATAATATATGGTCTATTTTTGAGAAGGATCCATGTGCTGCTGAGAAGAAAGTGTATCCGCTTGATGTTGGGTGGTATATTCTGTATATATCAATTAAGTCTAAGTTATTTATTGTATTATTGAGCTCTATGGTTTCTTTATTCAATTTTTGTTTGGAAGATCTGTCCATTGGTGAGAGAGGTGTATTAAAATCTCCCATGATTATTGTGTTGTGGTCTATTAGACTCTTGAACTTGAGAAGAGTTTGTTTGATGAACGTAGCTGCACCATTGTTTGGGGCATATATATTAATGATCGTCAAGTCTTGTTGGTGTATGGTTCCCTTGAGCAGTATGTATTGTCCTTGTTTATCCCTTTTGATTAACTTGAAGTCTATTTTATTTGATACAAGTATGGACACCCCTGCTTGCTTCCGGGGTCCGTATGAGTGATATGATTTTTCCCAACCTTTCACCTTCAGTCTGTGTATGTCTTTTCCTATCAGATGAGTCTCCTGTAGGCAGCATATTGTTGGATCTTTTTTTTTAATCCATTCTACTAGCCTATGTCTTTTGATTGGTGCATTTAAGCCATTAACATTTAGGGTTACTATTGAGATATGGCTTGTATTTCCAGCCATATTTGGTTATGTATGATACTTAACATGATTAGTTTTTCCTCTATGCTTAGTTTTTCCTTTATTGTACTACCTCCCGTTGTTGGTTTTCATTGTTATTTTTCATTTCCTCTTCCTGTAATGTTTTGCCAAGGATGTTTTGAAGAGCTGGTTTTCTAGCTGCAAATTCTTTTAACTTTTGCTTATCGTGGAAGATTTTTATTTCATCTTCAATCCTGAAGCTTAATTTCGCTGGATACATGATTCTTGGTTGGAACCCTTTTTCTTTCAGCGTTTGAAATATGTTGTTCCAGGATCTTCTAGCTTTCAGAGTCTGTGTTGAAAGATCAGCAGTTATCCTGATTGGTTTACCCTTAAATGTAATCTGCTTCCTCTCTCTTGTGGCTTTTAAGATTCTCTCCTTATTCTGTATGTTGGGCATCTTCATTATTATATGTCTTGGTGTGGATCTCTTATGATTTTGTATATTCGGTGTCCTGTAGGCTTCTAGTATTTGGATTTCTTTTTCATTCTTTAAGTCTGGGAAGTTTTCTAGTATTATTTCATTGAATAGATTACTCATTCCCTTGGTTTGGGCCTCTGTACCCTCTTGTATCCCAATAACTCTTAGGTTTGGTTTCTTGATGTTATCCCATAATTCTTGGATGTTCTGCTCATGATTTCTTAACATTCTCGCTGAGCTGTCTATGTTCTTTTCAAGTTGAAAAACTTTGTCTTTGTTGTCTGAAGTTCTATCTTCCAAGTGTTCTACTCTGCTGGTAATACTCTCATTTGAGTTTTTAATTTGGTTTATTGTTTCCTGCATTTCCAGGATTTCTGTTTGTTTGTTTTTTATATCCTCTATCTCCCCATAGAGTTGATCTTTTGCTTCTTGGATTTGTTTATGTAATTCATTGTCAAAGTGATTTTTCATTGTCTGAATTTGATGAATAATGTCTTCCTTGAGACTCCAGATCATCTGAAGCATGTATATCCTGAACTCTTTGTCTGACATTCCATCAGCTGCAGATATTACCTCATCTAATGTTGAATTGACCTGTATTGTTTGTGGTCCTTTCTTTCCTTGTCTTTTCATACTGCTCATGATTCTTTCTAGCTTTGTGAAACTGTTGAGCTAATGTTTTTCCCCTTATATATTTGTATTGTTCTTGAATAGCTCCAATATCCCTCTTTTTCGGAGAAAGACAATGTTAACAGATCCCAATATCAACAGTACATTATCTAAGGACAAGTTTTCATTATTAATACATTTATAGTTAGATTCTAAGACTATAGATATTGGATTTAATTATTACTTAAGAATATATTCCTTAGTTTCATAAAAGGCGTACCATATCTGGTGGCATATAGTAAACTTAATTTCAGACGAAGGATGTTATACTTAAAGAGAAAGGAGTGAGGGAATGAAGTTAAACTAACTTAGCACCTTTGGAGAACTCTAACCACTCGACTGGTAATTTATGGAAGAATGTATAGACTCAACCTCCTATTTAGATAGTTACCCTATGTATAGATAGCAAAAGTTAGGAGATTGAAAGTGGTATAGAGAGAATATGAATTTAAAAAAAAAGAAAAGAAAAGAAATAACAAGGAAGAAAAGAGAAATAAGAGAAGGGAAAGGGAAGTAAGATAGAAATACAGAAAAAAAATGGGGGGGAGGTGGGGTATATGCAATTCCTCTATATTATATTACTTTGGTAATTCAGTTGTTCATGCTCAGTTCTTGGTTTCACATATGCTGAAGTTGTGGAAGAGAGAGAAGAAAAGAGAAAGAGAGGGGAAAAAAAAAAGTCTCTCAGAACACTGTTTTCCTTGCTTCCAGTAGGTGGCGTTGTCTATTCCTAGTTTGAGCCTCTGTATTCAGGGTGGTGGGTATAGCCAGTGTGAAGGGAAATGAGCTTCCACCTGTATCTTCCCTACTCTAGTCTCTGAGGTAGAAACCAGGTGCCTCTACAGTTGTTGTTTTGTGTTGATAGATACAATCCCCAAAAGCTTGTGGGAAATATTTTGAGTTATCGCAGCTGAGGGTGGGGGAGTTGGAAACCGGGTACCTGGATCAGCCGCAACTGTGCTGGTAGCCACACCCACTTTGATGGGTTTTAAGGGTTGATGGGCTTCCTGGAGACTAGCGCTTGGGGCGGGACCTGACTTCCTCCTCTGGTCTGGCTGAGCAGCTGGCGCCTTCCTGCTCCAGTCTGGCTGGCGGCTGGCGCCTTCCTGCTCCGGTCTGGCTGGGCGGCTGTCGCGGCTTCCTGCTCCGGTCTGGCTGGGCGGCTGGCGCCTTCCTGCTCCGGTCTGGCTGGGCGGCTGGCGCCTTCCTGCTCCGGTCTGGCTGGGCGGCTGTCGCGGCTTCCTGCTCCCGTCTGGCTGGGCGGCTGTCGCGGCTTCCTGCTCCGGTCTCAATAAGAACTTTTTTAATGTTAGCATTTTCTGTTAACTATATTAAAATCAGGCATACTTTAAATCCTGGGAACACAGTACCACACTTGTTCTCTTTGGTGACTGGTCTTTGCTTTCCTTTTATAATCCTTATATAATCTTCACATTTAATGACAGAATTTCCTGTGTCCATAAGGCTCTAAATTGTTTTAAAGTTTTCTTCTGCATGGATCAAGCTATTATTACATAAATAAATTGTAGGGTCTTATTTCAATTTATTAAACATGAAGACTAAAACTTTATTAAAATGCATCTCTTGATGAAATTGTTGGGAGTGGCTTTCATAATACCTCTAGTAAAGGAATTCTTTTATTTCTTTGATGCTCCAGAAGATTGTAAAACTTACGATAAAGCAGCATAGAAATATGAGGGAGAGCTATACTTTCATCTCAAGCTACAGCAGGAGAAGAGCTGTCTATAATGAGACGTGGAGAATAAAATTTAGACCACAGGCACCTTCCCAGATGGATCCATTTTAGGAAAATGGGTTTAAGAAAGTAGAGACCCTGGAAATTGGTTTCTTTCTTTCTTTCTTTCTTTCTTTTATTGTAGATGAACACGATACCTTTAATTTATTTATTTGTTTTTATGTGGTGTAGAAGATTGAACCCAGTGCCTCACATATGCAAGGCAAGCGCTCTACCACTGAGCACAACTTCAGCCCCTGAACGTTGATTTCTTTAAAACCATAGCCAACACTATACCCTTTAAAAATGCTTTCCAGACCTCTATCATGTACTCATGAAGATCCCTACTTTAAATCACTATGCTTAAGCTGTGAATTATGTAAGTGGCCACTGCATGTTTGTACAAAAAGTAAACAAAACTTACCAACACTTTGATATTACAAAAGAAACATTATTTAACCTATCTGTAGCATTTTGCAATTTACTAATATACTCCGTTATCTTCTTTACATCTTTTTATTTCTCTATAGATGTTACTTTTATTTCATTTCTGTTCTGTCAGTGAGAAATTTGGGACTCCAAAGAGTGATTTGTTTATAGAGCTTGAAATTTAGATTTTCTTAAGGGTTTTTCTGTTGTGTTTTGTTTGGGGTTTTGTTATTTTCTTAAGATAACCCTATATCAGAAGGACTATGCTTGATTAAAATTAGAGCATTCCTAGCCTGGAGTGGCACATTCCTGTATCACAGCAGCTTGGGAACCTCAGGCAGGAGGGTCATAGGTTTGAAGCCAGCCTCAGCAACTTAGGCTCTAAGCAACTTAGCAAAACCCTAATCTCAAAATAAATAGATAGATAGATAGATAGATAGATAGATAGATAGATAGATAGCTGGAGATATGGCTCAGTGGTTAAGTGTCGTGGGTTCAATTCCTGGTGCCAAATGAAAAATAAAACTAAATAAAGTTGAGGACTGGTGGTTGAGTACTTGCCTAGCATGTGTAAGATCCTGGGTTCAGTCCTCAGCACTACATAAAACTAAATAAATAAAATAAATTCATTGTTTTCATCTACAACTAAAGAAAAATATTTTAAAAATAAATAAATAGTTGAGCATTCCTGAGGCCTACCTGAGAAAGACTTCTTTAGTGCCAAAAAGACCAAGCTTTGAATTGTCTGGATCTTTCTCTTACTCTGTTGTCCTTGCCATATTCACTGAACAGTCTGCTTTGCCTAAAGCACTACCTCGTGTGCTCTTAGGCACTGTCTTAGTCCTTGCAAATAACCTATCAAATTATCTATGGATCCTGCTATCTAAGAACACAGTCATAGTAGAATGACAGTTTCACTTTACTGGGAACATAAGTAGAAAATCAGAAGAATAGTACCATTACTCTTTCTCAGGATGGTAGTAACAATGTTGGGAATTATTTTATTTATATGTGGTACTCAGAATCAAACTCGGTGCCACACACATGCTAGGCAAGCACTCTTCCACTGAGTTACAACCCCAGCCCTAATGTTGGTAATTAATTCAGTAGCTTTGTCCCAGCAGCAATTACCCATGGTTCAGTTTGGTGCCCAGGCTCTCTGAACCAAAAACCCTGGGACTTGTGGTATAATGAATAAGAGAATTCATACAGAAAATCCATAATGTAAAGGACTAGTAGTGCAAAGAGAAATTATACATATCAAAATTTGCCCTTGAAAATTTTTGTATGAAATGTGAGGAATTTTCAAGAGCAATGTGAACTTGGACATTATATAGCCCAGCACAGTAAAATAAATATGTAACCTGCTTAATTAAGTATTTTTGCCTATATGTCATATAAAATATATATGTAAAATATTTTATAATGCTTTTACAAAGATGCCAAATAAATATAATTGAATTCTCATAGAATTTAACTCTTCTCTATCCTTTGCTCACATGTTAATCATAATATAGTAGTAAGTAATTTTAGGATGTACGATCAGAGGAAGGTTTTATTTGGAGTTTGTTTTAGAGAAATTTGATTATTTCATCCAATGAAAGTAAAGATCCAGTCAGCAACAAGAAAGTGAAAACTTAGAAGAAGAGACAGATAGAGATAACATTCAGATCCCTGATTTAATGTGTTCGCTGACAGAAGAGAATCTAACTACGCTTATAATGACTAATGTACAGAAGGATTTCTGTCTTCAAGCACTTTAACATATATTGAGACAGTAGTGAGTCTGTGATATCAAAAGGCAGATTCTATAGTGTTACATAATGAAAAAAATGGGATTGGCATTTAATATCTAGACTTATATTCATAAGGCACCTAAGAAGAATTTGATATCCTAATATTCTTCCAAAACTCAAAAGAATACAGTGTTTGATGTCAAGCTCTCACAAAAGAAAATAAAGAAAAATAAAGAAAAGATAACATGCCCTGTATTCCATTTGTGAATAATCTCTTTATACATGTTGAGTTATGAGGTTCTTGGGCCTGCCTCCTTTTCTTTTATTAACTAATAAAATAACAATATATAGTCATTAAACCATATACCTTATTCAGTACAATGAATCATATTTTTAGAACCTTTTGAAGTTAAAGGTTAGTTTTGCAGGACATGGCATAATTCTCTAAAGTCTAGATGTCTTATAACTCAATCTCATTAAAAATAACAATTGCAAAGATAATTTATGATATAAAATGTGATCTGCTCATTTGTAGTTGCAAGAAAAGTATAATATCTCATTAATTAGGATTTTAAAGGATACTTCTCTCTTTTCCCATCCCTATAAATGTAATAAGATCAATTTTTTTCAGACTTTTTTTAACCAGGATTCTATTTTCAAATAATCTTACACAAGCTAATTCTATAGATTTTAGAAAAATGATTTAGTTTTTACATAGTACACTCTTGTTTTATATAAAATTGTAATCTTAAAGCACCTCCTTATAGCTGTTAACAAACACAAGATTAAAACAAATTATTTTAACCTAATTAGTTTTATACTTTATTCTCATTTTTGTATGTTCATTTATTATGTTAATATTGCTAATCACAATACTATTAGAAAAAGAGACTTTTTGAAGGTTAACTCCTCTAAGAAGACTTCCCAAGTCATTTTCAGAGAATGATGTCACTGTCTGCTTTGTGTTGTCCTCTGTAGTCTTTGAATAGCTCTATCACCATATATTTATCCTATCATATAATAATATTTGTTCACCTGTCTTCTTTTATTAAACTTAGAAAAATCCTTGATTTTTATAAAATGAATGATTCAATTCTTAGAACCCGGCATAATATTAGTGTTAGAGTGAGGCTATAAACCCATGTCAGTGTTGAGTTTAAAGTCTGCGCTAACCACTATTACCATGCATATACAACATTTCAATAAATGTTTTAAAAATAAATGAATGAACAACCTAATTAGTATGAGTGCCATTTAGAAAGAATTCAAGTATTTCTAACAAGCCATAAATCTTGAACAGTTTGGGTAGTAAATCTGGCAGTGACTTAGAAAGAGTGTCTCCTCCAACCATACGTTCATTCTCTTTCTTCTCATGTCATTTTTTAATTATTAGAATTATTTAGCATTGTTTGGATTACTATTATATCATTGTTGCACTAAAGTACTAAAACTCTTTCTTAAGTACAGCAGGCAAGCCTGCACAGCTTTTCTGTAAGAATATATATATATATATCTACTCTGGTGGGCTGTCATGAAGTAGGCCTGTGTCTGTTGGCCTAAAATACAGAGGTGGCCGTTCTTCATCATCGGTTCACAGTATTGAATGTGAGTCCTATCCATACTATGCTAGAGATAATATTAACTAGTAGTTAATATCCCAGATTCTGAAGACAGACGTTGGGCATTTTGCGTAACCTCTCTGTACTTTAGAATAGGACTAATAATGAGACCTGACCAAACAGAGTTGTTGTATGAACTAAATGTATAAATGCAGCAAAGGATTTAATAAACCTTGGCACATAGTAAACATGTCATAAATATTAGCTGCTGCTATGGGTATTTTTTACTTTGCACTTTTCTTTACATATTTGTACAATAGTTCTTTCTGTATATTTTAGATTACATTTATCTGTATATTTAAGCCTACCTTTGTGTATTTGATTACAATACACATTTACTGTATTACTGTATTTCCCTATACTGTGTAACAAGATATGCTTCTCTCTATAAACTGAAAGATCTATTTATTTAATTTTTTATTCCATTTATTGAGATCCTTCTATGTATGCAGCACTGTGCTAGGCACTGGGGATATAATCATGAGCAAAACAGGTAGAAACTCTGCTCTCTAGTGATTAAAGTAGTGATCCCAAACATATTTTTGAATGTTATACCTTTGTCAACCTTTTTAATCATGCACATACAAATTAATATTTAATTACTTTTAAGTGATATATGCAGTGCAGCTATGTCTCTCTGCACGAGAGTATAGGTTTTACAATAAACACAAAAATGGAAATTAAAAATGGATAAAATAGAAATAAAAACTGTAATATTCTTTTTCCCATTGGAAAATATTCACACCATTTGGAAAGTCCACTGGTTTAAAATGTCAGGGGATAGATAATGAGAAAAACAAACAAGAAAGATATGAAGGAAATGTGTTCTATATCAGGGGCTTTATATGGAGTGCCAGAGAAGGCTGCCCTAAGGAATCAACATTTGAGATAGGATCTCAATGGAATGTGGAGTTCCAGAGGCAAAAGTATTGAGAGTGGAGTGTTCCAGGAATAGTGTTTATAGCTAAAAGCATGGTGTGTTCAAGAAACAGACAGAATGTTAGTGTTGCTGAGGAGGTAGTATCATAAAATCATGTTGGAGGGGTCAAACCCAAATATATAATAAGGCTTATATACTCTGTTAAGAATTTATACCCTAAGATTCATGGGCAGCTCTTGAAGAATTACAAGAGGAAAAGTGTTGTGAATAAATAATCACCTTTCTATTTCTGTGTGGGTGATATTTTTTTCTGCCTGTTGTTGCTAAAAAGAGGTAGATGAATAAAGGATTTCAAGAAACAATTTTATGCAAAAAAATTATTTAATGCATTAAAGTAATCTTAGAATAGTCATGCTGTGAGTTTTTTCTTAATCGTAAAAGATATTATATTCTGGAAAGGAAAAGTAAGTGAAGGGCAAACTAAAATACAAAGTGCTTTTATCTTCAACTACCCTGAAATACAAAACCCAAGGCATAGGTCACTACCATCATATAATATACATCTTATTTTGTTTGTTTGTTTGTTTGCTTGGGTTTTCTTATGTTAATATAAAAAATCCAGATTATTAATTTTGGTAATGATAAAAACAAAAATAGGATGGTAACAGTTCACATCATGTCTCTTTACTGAGCATCTTATATGTGTTATCTAGTTTACAGTGACTCTACAAAATGAGTACTATTGATATCTCATTTTGATACTGAGAGAACTAAGAGATGATAAAACTTCTGTGACTGAAACCAAGCCACATTATTCTCCACTGTGCTGCACTTTCTTGAAGTACTCTATAAGGCAGCAGTGAATAATATAAGAACTGGAATCACTGGCTCATGGGAATGACTTAATTGGTTGTCCTTTTAGATTAAAAAAGAAATGACAGTATAAAGACCTTATTAATATGAAAGCAAGTGTCAGGAACTGCACGTAAGAGAGGAGCACGTACCCTTAGCCTTGAGCCATGGAGGTGTGGAACTGGCTTCCACTGCTCACAAAAGCAGATGGACCTCACCTCCAACAGGAGGGAGTAAAGCTCTGGAAGTGGGCGTCACCCAATGGGACTGGGCTACAGACCCTGAAACCCAACCCTTGCCAATTTAGGTGGAACTTTCTCTAGTGTCTTCCACCCAATAAATAGGGCTTAAATATTAGCTGCTGCTAATATTAGCTGCCTCTCTTGCTTCCCTTGTGGGAGCTGGGGCCAAAGAGCTCATCACTGGACCCCAAGAAAAAGGTACTTTCTGTGTCTGTGTGATTATTCAGTGCCATCCCAATTCACATGGAGTGACCCTGACTGATTTAGTCGTGTGTTGCAGCTGGCAAGAAGTTAATATTAGGGGCCTGGGGTTGTGGCTCAGCAGTAGAGTGCTCGCCTAGCGTGTGCCAGGCCCTGAATTCGATCCTCAGCACTACATAAAAATAAATAAATAGAATAAAGGTATTGTGTCCAACTACAACTAAAAGATAAATATAAAAAAAAAGAAGTTAATATTAAATGAAATCTTTTTCTGGCTATATAATCAATTCAGTATTCTGTGACACATAAGAGGTACATATTTATTTATATGATACGTATTATACATAAAATATATAGTTATGTGTGGAATCTGAGATTGACACAAATATACAGTTTCTGCATTCTGGGAACGCAAACCTATTCAAATGACTTTATTCAAGGCAATGATAAAATAAGAAATGAACAGAAGAATAATAAGCGTTATAGAAATTCAAAACAAGAAAAGATGATTATTAGTTACTTTACCAAAAAAACATGTAAACTTGACCTTTGTCATTAAGTAATGACTATAGTACAACTAAGCTGAAGAGTAAGGAACCTCATAATCCATTAAGAGGTGACTGCATCATGAAACACATTAAGACAGAAATGTGGAAGGCATTTGGAATCAATGAGTAGACTCATCTAAGGAGATAAAACTAAATTTTCAAATGTAATGGGATATGAGAGAATGGGAAAATGTGGTCATATATTGGGCCAAGATGGCTTAATTAAGGATTTTCAAATTTGTAACAAGAAACAATTATTGAGAGCTTTTGGAGCAGAGAAGTGGCAAAATAAAAATGTTCTTCTAAAAATGTTTTCTTCTGAGAAAATAATATTATAGGCAGAAATGAAGGAGGAAGACTTCAGTCAGAGGTCCTAACTAGAATTAATTGTAATAATCAAGACATAAGTGATTCAAATTGAGGCAGTCATCTTGAAATGGAACTGAAGGAATATATTTGAGATACCTATCTTTTTTTGGCTGGGGGTGGGGGGAGGCTATTGGAAATTGAACCTCCAGGGAGCTTAACCACTGAGCCACATCTTTTGGCCTCACTAAGTTGCTGAGGCTGGTCTCAAACTTAGCATCCTCCTGCCTCTGCCTCCCAAGTCCTGGGATTAGAGGCATGCACCATTGTGTCCTGCTTAAGATATATTTTAAGGGAAGAATTGTAGAATGTATTTTCTCATTAATCATAGGGTTTATATTTATCCTGCCAAGAGTAAATGAAGCTTTATTCATTTTGATATCGGCTAGGTGGTGGATTTTTATCTCCCTGATTTTTTACATTATGCCAGAATTACAAAAAAAAATTGTAAGATGCAGTAGTGTAACATTATATTATTTAAATTGAAAACCATTTCATGATACTTTGTTAAAACTATAACTATAAAATCTGCAAAGTAAAAATTACATCCAGTCAGACCCAAATCAGCATATGGTGCTTGATCGCTGACTGGCATTGAAGAAGTTCTCTTCATGGAACTGTTGAATTATTGCCACTATTAGCAGGTGTTGCAGTGAATGTGCACAATAATATTAAGCCAGTAAAACCGAAATGTATTTTGTAGCACAATGGAAACTTTTGAAAGGCCTGTTAGTTCCCTTTAAAAATGAGGCTAAGGAGCAGGGGTTGTGACTCAGTGGTAGAGCACTTGCCTAGCATGCATGACGCACTGGTTTTCATCTCCAGCACCACATACATACATACATAATATAAAGGTGCTGTGTCTATCTACAACTATATATAACTATATATATATAGTTATATATATTAATATATATAAATGAGGCTAAAATTTTAATATTGTAAGTTTGAAACTTCTTTCTCATAGCATTATCTTCCTAATATTATCTTCCACTGCTATATGTTGTAAGAATTCTGAAGCAGATCATAAAAGGTTCACCAAAGTATTAATATATTTTGGTCACATCTGGATCTTGTGCTGTATACACAGAAAATATTTTTAAACATGTCATGTCTGAATTTAAAACCATTTATAATTTAAATTGGAAAAACTAAAAAAGTATTCAATTTTGTTTTGCAGTGAGCAGCATATTGGTAAAATCTATTCCAAATGTTCTTCTTTTCTGGATTATGTCAGAAAGTCTCTAAAGAAGCTTGGATTAGATGAGTCCAAGGTCAGTATATGATTACCTATTAATTTAACAAGAGAAAAATCTTCTATGGGGTAATGAATAGAAATAATACAAAATAATTTGCCTTCTATTTTTCTCCAATTTATAAAAGAAAGACTAAATTATAATGAAATTAAATCTCTGTTATCTTGATTACAGTTCATATTCCTGTCACTAGTTAATGATTATATACCTCCAGAAAGTTTTGCTCTTTAGGATTATTGAGTAAAACATGTGCCTGTTAACAAATCAAAATAGAATTGAAAAATAAGACAACAGTATAAATGAGAATTATAAGTACGAAAGAGAGAATAGTGTTAATTTTAATGCACTTAATGAGAAATTTTATAACTAAGTTTTGTTTTGTTCTTTGGTACTGAGAATTCAATCCTTGAGTACTGTAGTAAACTATATCTCCAGCCCTCTTTATTCTTTATTTTGAGATGGGGTCTCACTAAGTTGCTTAGGGCTTCACTGAGTTCATGAAGCTAGCTTCAAACTTGGAATCCTCCTGTCTTACCCTCACAAGTCGCTGGTATTATAGGTATGTACTGCTATACCCATACCCAGCATAACTAATTTAAATTTAAAATCTTAAATTTAAAAAGTTAAGTGGAACAATTTTGGAAAGTTGTAACATCACTGCAGTTCCAAGCTAATAATTGATAACACTGTTAAAGGCAAAAGGTAAGCTCATTGCCTGGTACTAATAAATATTCTGAGAATAAAGTAAACTCAATGTAATTCAAATGAATCAATGACCAGAATATTCAATAGAACTTGGATCACTATATTTTGAATTAATTACAAATTGAAGCAAAGAATAATATAGGTGGTTAAAGGAATGATATTGTTCTTTTGCAAGAGAAAAGTTACAGAAAAAATAAGATTAAGTTATATCAAAGTTTAAGTATATTATTATTTATTGTACCAATTATCCATGTAGTACTCAGTTGCTTTGTAATTAAAGTAGTTGGAGTAGTACTAGTCAGTTTCCTCTCTTGTAAAATTTGGAAATGTCAAGCCGGAAAAATATCAAAACATCAACATCTAGGCAGATATTTTCAAACTACAGAAAATTAAAGAAAAAAAAATATTTAAAGAAGCCAGAGTAGAAAAACACCTAGCCTATATATGAACAAAGATAAGAATTGCTTCCAAATTCTCCCCAGAAGTCATGCAAGCAATAAGAATGTAGAATGAAATGTTTAAAATGTTGAAAGAAAAAACACAGCAACATAGAATTCTTTAGCCTGTGCAACAGTTATTCAAAAGTGAAGGAGAAATACCTTCTTAGACAAAAATGGAAGGAATTTATTACCAAAAGATGTGCCAACAATAAAGCCCAGTGGCCCCAGTGGCATATTCTTATAATCCCAGTGAATCAGGAGCCAGAGGCAAAAGGATTGCAAGTTACAGCCAACCTGTCTCAAAAAAAAAAAAAAGCTCTGGGGTTGTAGCTCAGTGGTAAAATCTTCCTGGGTTTAATTGCCAGTACTGAAATAATTAAAAACAAACCACATGCTAGAGACATGTTAAAATAAGCTATAGATTTCAAATGAAATCTATCTCAGCACTGAAAAATCAATTAATGTAATCCATGTAATCAATAGAATAAAAAAGAAAAAACACATGATCATATCAATAGACATGAAAAATTTGACTAAACCAAACAACTATTTGTGATAAAAACTCACAGTAAACTGGATACTTGGGAACTTTCTCATCTTGACAGAGAGTATCTACAAAACTCCTACACACAGTATCATACTTAATGTGAGAAATTCAGAGCTTTTTCTAAAAGATCAGAAACAAGGTCCTGGAATAACCTACACCAAGCTCTGAAAGAAAATGGATGCCAACCAAGAATCCTATACACAGAAAAATTAAGCTTCAGATTTGAAGATGAAATAAAAACCTTCCATTATAAACAAAAGTTAAAATAATTTGCAACTAGAAAGCCTGCACTACAGAATATTCTCAACAAAATATTCCATGAAGATGAAATAGGAAAAAAAAAAAAAAAGCAAAAGCTAGGAAAGGAAGGAACTACACTAAAGGAATAGTCAATCGGAGGAGAAACTAATTCAAATTAAAAACTAGAAATAAACCAAAATGACCAGGAATACAAATCCTGTCCCAATAACCTT
This sequence comes from Callospermophilus lateralis, assembly GCF_048772815.1. Lineage (NCBI taxonomy): Eukaryota > Metazoa > Chordata > Mammalia > Rodentia > Sciuridae > Callospermophilus > Callospermophilus lateralis. The sequence continues at coordinate 131,982,031 of NC_135308.1, forward strand.
GAACAGTAATGATCTAAACTCATCAACCAAAAGACATAAACTGGTAGAATGCATTTAAAAAACATGATCCAACAATATCCTATCTCCAAGAGATTCATTAATAGGCAAAAAACATCCATAGACTGAAGGTGAAAGGATGAGAAGAAATACATCACTAACATGGACCGTGTAAACAAGCAGATAAAGTGGACTTAAAGCCAAAGTTAATCAGAAGAGACAAAGAAGGTAATTTCATACTGCTTAAGGGACGTATACATCAACAAGACATAACAATCATAAATATTTATGCCCCAACAATGGAACATCTGTGTTACATCAAAGGAACCCTTCTCAATTTCAAGAATCAAAGAACCCACAACACAATAATATTGGATGATTTTAACATTCCTTGTTCCTCCAAACAAAACTAAACAAAAAAACTATAGAACTAAATAATACAATCAATAATTTAGACTTAATATACATATATACAATATTTTGTCCATCAATGAGTGAATAAACTTTCTTCTTAGCAGCACATGCATCCTTCTCTAAAATAGACCATATCTATGTCACAAAGCAGCTCCTAGCAAATATAAAAAAAAAAATAGAGATAATACCTTGTGTTCTATCAGATCAAAGTAGAATAAAATTAGAAATCAATGATAAATAAAAAAATAGAAGCTACTCAAATACCTGGAGACTAAATAATATTCTATTCAATGACGAATAGAGAGCAGAAGAAAGCAAGGATGAAATTTTAAAAAATACTTAGAGGTAAATGAGAATAGAGGTACAACATATCAAAATCTCTGGATACTGAAGACAGTGCTAAAAAGAAATTTAATTGTATTGAGCTCATTTATTAAAAAAAATAGTCAGTGAATAAATGACCTAATATTACATCACAAAGCCCTAGAAAAAGAACAAATTAACCCTGAAAGCAGAAGACAGGACATAATTAAAATCAGATGAAATTGAAATAAAAGAAATCATTAAAAAATTGACAAGACAAAAAGTTGGTTCTTTGGAAAAAAAAAAATACGGTTGATAAATCCTTAGCCAGGCTAACAAAGAAAAAGAAAAAACTCAAATTACTAAAATTCATGATGAAAAAGGAAATACCATGACAGACACTACTGAAATACAGAAGATAATCAGAAACTATTTTGAAAATTTATACTTCAATAAAATAGGAAATCTTGAAGACATCACCACATTTCTAAAGGCATATGACCTACCCAAATAGAATCAGGAGGACATGGAAATTTTAAAAAGATCAGTTTCAAGCAATGAAATTAAAGATGTTATCAAAAGCCTACTAACAAAGAAAAGCCCAGGACTGGATGGATTCTCAGCCAAGGTCTACCAGAACTTTAAAAGATGAACTAACACCAATATTCCTCAATTTAGTAAAGGAGGGAACCCTTCTAAACTCATTCCATGAAGCTAGTATCACCCTGATACCAAAACCAAAGGCACATCAAGGAAAGAAAACTTAAGACCAATATCCCTGTTGAACATATATGCAAAAATTCTCAATAAAATTGTGGAAAATTTCATACAAAAACATATTTAAAATGTAGTGCACCACAATCAAATGGGGTTCATTCCAGGATGCAAAGTTGGTTCAACTATACAGAAATCAATAAAAGTAATTTATCATATCAATAGACTTAAATACAGTAATCATATGATCATCTTAATAGATCATCTTTAAAAAAATCATTTCACAACATACAGCATTCCTCATGTTCAAAACACTAGAGAAACTAGAAATAGTAGGAATGTACCTCAACATTATAAAAGCTATATATGCTAAACCCAAAGCCAACATCATCCTAAATGGAGAAATATTGAAAGCATTCCCTGTAAAAACTGGAACAAGACAAGGATGCCCTCTTTCACCACTTTTATTCAACATTGTCCTTGAAACTCTAACCAGAGCAATTAGATGAAAGAAATTAAAGCGATACAAATAGGTAAAGAAGAGCTCAAACTATCACTATTTGCTGATAACATGATTATATATATTTATATTATATATTTAGAAGATTAAAAAAAAATCCACCAAAAAACTTCTAGAACTCATAAATGAATTCAACAAATAGGAGGATATAAAATTAACACCCATTCATTCCCTATACATCAGTGATGAATCCACTGAAAGAGAAGTTAGGAAAACTGTCCCATTCACAATCATCTCAAAAAATAAAATAAAATATTTGGGAATCAATCTAACAAAAGAGGTGAAAGACCTCTACAATGAAAACTAAGGAAAATGGAAGACCTTAGAAGATGGAAATATCTTCCATGCTCTGGGTTAGTCATAACTAACATTGTCAAAATGGCCATACCACCAAGTACTGTTCAGGTATTTGGGGACTTACAATGGCAGTCCCACTGGGTAAGATCACCCAGACTCATGTGAAAAATATTCACCTCTGCCAGAAAAGTCCCACTCAGCACTGGAAATGGGGTAACTTGCTGCAGCCACACACCCTGTCAGAGATGCATGTAACTCGCCAAGATGCCAATCAACCTATTGACTGCAAGACATCACGAAGCAACACTCTACTTCTGAAACCTTATCCCTGCCTTTGATGTATGCATTTAAATAAACCACTGGAGCCATTTTTAAATTGTTCAGCTCCTGTGTGGGCTGGATCTATTAGGCAATCCAAGCTCCCTTTAAATTATAATTCTGACTTCATCTTATTTCTTCACTAATTATTTCAGACTTATCTTCTCTAGTGGCATATACCCTTCTGGGCAGGAGAAAGGACCCCAGAAAGGTGCTGGCAGCCTCATGATAACAAGCAACTATAAATGTTGGTGAGGAAGAAGGTATACTCATTCATTGCTGGTGGGACTACAAATCAGTTTATCCACTCTGGAAAGCAGTATGGAGATTCCTTTAAAAACTTTGAATGGAACCACCATTTGACCCAGCTGTCCTGCTTCTCGGTTTATACCCAAAGGACTTAACAATCAGAATACTATACTGATGAGGCCACATCAATATTTATAGCAGCTCAATGCACAATAGCTAAACTGTGGAACTAACCTAGGTGCCCTACAATAGATGAATGGATCAAGAAAATGTGGTATATATGCATGATTTAATGTTACTCAGCCTTAAAGAAAAATGAAATTATGGCATTTACCAGTAATAGATGGAATTGGAGAAGATCATGCTAAACAAATAAGCCAATCCCAGAGAAACAAAGCCCAAATATTTTCTCTGATATGTGGATGCTAATTCACAATAAGGGCAGCAAGTTTGGGAAGAATAGAGGTACTTTGGATGAGACAGAGGAGAATAAAGAGGGGAGGACGGTGGGGGTAGGAAAGATAATAGAATGAATTAGACATTATAACCCTATGTGTACATATGATTACATGACCAGTGTAACTCTACATCATGTACAACCAGAAGAATGAGAAGTTATATTCCATTTATGGATATTGTGTCAAAATGCATTCTATTATCATGTATAACTAATTAGAACAAATTTAAAAAAGAAAGAAAGAAACACACACACACACATATACACACACAAAGAAAGAAACAAAGGAAGGATGTTCTCTTGGACCCCGCTTTTCAACAGTATACTGTAATTACTAACTAATGTAGTGAGACAAGGAAATGAAGGTGTATAAATTGAGAAGGAAAACACTATTGCCTGATCATCTGTATAGTAAATGTTGAAAAGAATTGACAAAAACCATTCTTAGAACTAATAATTAATTAAAAGATGTTTGTAGGATGCAAAGATAAAATGTATAACATCAGTCATTTTCCTATGTACCATATAAGAACAAGTGGAATTTCAACTTAAAAAGACAGAAGCATTTACATTAGCACCCTCCCCAAAAATGAACTAATTAGGTACAAAGCTAACACATTATGTACAAAAATCTATATGAGGCAAGCTAAAAACTCTGATAAATGAAATCAAGAAATAAATGGAAAGATATTCCATGTTCATGGATAGGAAGATTCGATTTTGGCTTCAGATTTTGATGTAAAGCTACAGTAACCAAGACAGTTCAATATTGGTGAAATAATAGCTAAATAGATGAAGATCGACAGAATTGAAAACTTTAGCAAGCAAAGACAATAATATAATGGAACAAAATTGTCTTTTCAACAATTGTGCTTGAACAACGGAACATACACATGTAAAAGATGAATGTAGGCACAAACCTTACATTTTAACAAAATTTAAAACCCATAATAGTCCTAAATAAAGAGCACAACACTATAAAATTTCTAAAAGCAGGAATTGAAATCCATATAACTTTGGGTATAGTAATGAGTTACCAGATATAAAATCAAACGTACAATCCATCAAAGAAATAAGTGATAAGCTGCACTTCATTAAAAGTAATTTTATGCTCACTGACAAACAGTGTCAAGGGAATAAGAAGACAAGCTACAGAAAAATAAAAATACTTTTAGAAGACACACCTGGTAAGTGACTGTAAAGTATACAAGAAAAACTGTTTAACCAACAATAAGAAAGCAATCTGATTAAAAAGAAAGCAAACAATCTAGGCAAAAGATGTTAATAGATACCTCCCCAAAGAAGATATGAGTATATTAAAAGATGTTCCCCATCATATGTCATTCTGTAAATGCAGATGAAAACATTAATGAGATATGACTACACTCCTGTTGTAGTGGCCAATGTGTCAGTTTGCCATTGTTGTAACAAAATACCTGAGAAAATCAACTCAAAGGACGAAAGATTTACTTTGGCTCTTGATTTCAGAGGTTTCAGTTCATACTTGCTTGGCTCCATTGCTATGGGCATATGGTGACGCAGAACTTCATATTGAGGAGCACAAGTCAGAACAAAACTGCTCTTCTCATGACAGCCAGGAGTAAGATAGAGGAAGGGCAAGGGCACAAAATATACTTTCTAACATAAGCCCCCAGTTATCTACTTCCCCCAGTCAGACCCTGCCTCCTAACGTTTCCGCCACCTACCAGTAAGCCACCAGCTGGGGACCAACCCTTCAAAACATTAGCCTTTGGGCTGTTTGTTCAAACTATAAAAACCAATACCCACTACACTAGCAACACTAATGCATCGAAAAATGTGGACTAGCATGAACTTTTGTTCAAGCCAATAGATATGTAAAATGGTACAGCCATTCTAGAAGGTAGTGTGATGGTTTCTTACAACACTAAATATGTTCTTATTATACAATCCAACAATTCCTCCCTTTGGTATTTACCTAAAGAGGTTGAAAATTTAGGTCCACACTATTACTTGTATTTGAATGTTTATACACATTAGCCAAAAGCAACCAAGATGTCATTCAGTAGGTGAATAGATAAGTAAACTTCTATAACCATACAATGAATATCTTTAAACACTAATAAGAAATTATCTATAAAACTTTGAGACAAAATGAAAGAAACTGAAATGTATATTACTCAGTGATAGTAGCCAATATGAAGAGGCAAATATGATATGATTCCAGCTATGTGACATTCTGAAAATGTCAAAATGATGAAGACAGTAAAAAGTTAAGTGGTTTCAGGAATGGGGGGACGGAGACAGGCATTAGGGCACTGGAATTACTCTGCATTATGTTATAATGGTGGATACATGTTGTTGTACTTTTATCCAATCCCACACAATTTATGCTAACGTGAGTGAATCCTAATATGCAATATAGTCTTTGGATGATAATGATGGGTCAGTGTAGTTCCATCAACTATAAGAAATGCATCACTCTAGTGGGTGATGCTGGGAATAGAGGAGATTCTTTATGTGTACAAGCAGAGTCTGTATGGGCACACCATATTTTTTTGCTCAATTTTGCATAAACCTAAAACTCTTCTAAAAAATAAAGTCTGTTTAAGAAAACACTCATGATAGGTATTATCATTCCCAATGAAATGATATAAAAAGAGTCTCAGAAAAAGGCAAGTCATATTTCTTGCTACAGAGAGCTAGAACTTGAATCAAGACTCCATATAAGGTCAGAACCAGTCAGGGTCACTCCAGGTGAACTGGGCTGGCACAAAATAGTCACACAGAGACAGAGAAATACTTTTTTCTTTGGGTTCTGTGACAGTTCCTCTGACCCAGCTCCCACAAAGGAGGCAAGAAGGACAAGAGAGAGAGCACACCTCGAACCTGGGTTTTATTAGGGGAGACTGTTCCATGGAATATTCTATCTCCAAAAGGGCAAAGGGGTAGTATTACAAAGGAACAGGTGAGTGTAACTCAACCCCAGTGAGTGACTGCTATTCCTGGAGCCACGCCTTGTTATCCAAGCTGGGACAATGCCCAAGTTACTTTCACCTGGCATGACCATGCAGATTGAAGGCAATAATTGTTCAGAACCCAGTGCATCAGAACTTAAAGGCGTGTTCATCCAGGACAGCTTCCAACAGAGGAAAGTACCAAACTACATGATAAGGCATGAAAAAGCTGTACTGGTGAAAGGAAGCAAATAAATAAATAAATATATAGTTGGGGAGAGCTTTTTTTTTTTAATTTTTTTCTTTTAAGCAAGAGATATTTAAAAAATAGTGTCTGTCAGGCCACAGCAATTAGCAATATGAAGTTATCAAAACCAAAGTTGTGTTTCCAATACAATACAAATATTTATTCTCAAATCATAAACTATCAATGTTAAAATGAAAGCTTCGATAATACACACGATAAAAAGATGGACATTTAATTTTTCTTAAAAAATAAATTAATTTTCACTTGAAGTTTTAAACAATGAAAAATGTTTAGACCATTTAAATTTGAAATTTTGAATATACTAAAAATACCTTTGGCTAAATTCATAATTATTTCTTTTCTTTCTTTCTTTTTTTTTTTTTTTGTACTGGGAATTGAACCCAGAAGCGCTTAACCACTGAGCTACATCTATCCCTTTTTTGTATTTTATTTTAGAAACAGTGTCTCACTGAGTTTCTTGGGGCCTCCGTAAGGTGCTGAGGCTAGCTTTAAGGAGATCCTCCTGTCTCAGCCTCCTGAACCGCTGAGATTACAGTGTACATCACAACACCCTGCTCATAATCATTTTTTTACAAGCATTTATATGTAATTGGATGTGTAGTGAATGCACTGATGTCTTATAATCTTTAAAATATATCTCTTCACATTTAAAACAATGTAAACAAGCTAAGTATCTAGAAAATCTCCTAAAATACTCTGGGTAAGTTCTTATCCACAAGAAATCAAATTAAATATAAAAGCACACAAAACATTCCCAATTAAATCATCTTTCCAAAGGACACCAAAACTGCATGTACAGGATAAAAAAGTGCCTTACAAACCGCTTACAAGTTTAATCTGTAACTCATAAAAGTCAGTTGTGAAAGACAGCATTGACATTTATTATAGAGCTTACTTCATCAAACTCAGCACCATTGCATTTGGATTCTTTGTTGTGAGGAACTGACCTGTGCATTATGACATTTAGCAGCATCTCTGGCCTCTACCCACTAGATGTCAGCAGTAGCATAATGATGAAACATTTTAAAGAAAAAAGAAGTCTCTAGACATGGCCAAAATTGACCCCATGTGAGAACCACTATCTTCAACATTTGTCATCTTAATGATTTCATTTGTAGTCATCTACCATTCTCATCATAAATCCCATTTTTAGGGGATTAAACAGTGATTGAGGTTTTAAACTTTCTATTCAAAATGATCCCTTCCTGAACCTCTCATTTAGGATAGCTGCAACCACTTAAGAATGATATTCTTTCAACCCTTTGTAAAAGAATCCTATTTTTAAAGCATGTTTAGATTCCATAACAAAGTTAAGCCTAACTACACCACTGAAAACAATAAGTTGTGTCAGAACATTGACTGCTTTATGGCAAAGTACTTCTTTTTGAAGACTGAATAATATTTGTGTGTGTGTGTGTGTGTTTATACCACAGCTTCTTTATTCATTCATTCATCAGTAGACCATTAGGTTGTTTCCATATCTTACTATAGTGAATAATGCTGCAGTAAACATAGCTGTGCAGATATTGTTACAAAGTAATGATTTTTACTTCTTTTGGATGTTTACCCAGAAGTACTGCAGAATATAAGTTCTTAATGATTAAACCCCCAAGCATTATTTCTCATGCTTGCAAATTTTATCTCAGTTAAATCTGCATCATTTTAGACTGAGACTTAATTATGTTATTAATATTGCTGTTAATATAGAACAAATCATTGTTACATGCCATATTAGTTTAGATTATTAGAATTATTGAAGTATACAAATCTGCAAATGACAGCTCATATGAAATAATTGTAATAATAATTATATACATGTATAATTATTATGTAATAATGATACAATAATTATATGATGTCTCTACTTATCTTTAGAATATGAGCTGAATAAAATATATGTAAATTTTACTATTCAAATAGGAACAATTTTAAATTTTATTTTCATTAGCTAGTAATTAAACAGGTATGTAATGGAAAAGATAAGAAATCTATTTTTCTTTCTTTTTTTTTTAAGGCAATCCTGTCTTACTACCCATAAGTTTGAAGGTTAAAAATATTAGCTACATATGTAATTATATCACTTCTAAAAATAATAAACATAGGAATCAACTTTGCTTTGTGTTTTACAAAAGAGTATAGTAACAGTAGTTTTTTGACTAAGAGTATGGATAACTTCCTCTGTCAACTTAAGAATATCAGGATCACTTCAGTCTCCTTGACTCTGGTTTTGTCTCTTCTTGGTTCCTTAGCACAATCAACTGATGAATCTCACTTCCATAACTATATTCCATAGTTTTTGAGCCCATTGTGACCTAGTCAAGGTTATACTGGCAGCTTCAGTTCTACCATCTAGTGGTAAGACTGTTTCAAATACCAAGTCATCCTCTAATGATATATAATGTGGGGAGGATGTCTAACAACTGTGTGTGGCATGTACTTGTCTACCTGCTTTCCATAAAGTTGATGTATGGTCCACCTTTGCTTGTCTGGAGTCCTTTACATGTATCTCTTTAAAAAAATAGAATAAATAAATAAGTGAAAAAGAGACAGATCTCTTATGGAAAACAATTCCAAATAATTTATGTAGGTATTCTACCCTTGAGGAGATGGAGTATAGCTTCCCACTCATTAAGTGTAGTCAGTACATGGTGACTTTTTCCCTAGAGTCTGGAAAAGGGGACAGAAAAGAAATTTTATAGTTAAAAAACCCAAGAAACACTATTGCATCCAGGTAGTCAAAGTCAATGACAAAAGTACTAGGTCAATAGAAGGGAAATTATCAAAAGAGTAGAGCAAGCATATCAGGGAAGGATAAAGGGAGAGAAAGGGAGGTACTGCAGAATGAGAGTCATCAAATTATGTTATATGTATATATGAATATGCCATAATGAATCCCACTCATGCATAATTATAATTCACCAATTAAAAAAAAAAGAATCCAAAAAAAAAAAAAAGGCCCCAAAAGCATACCTTACTCTCAAGTATTTCTATTCTTTCTTCCTTTGTATATCCTGCTCTGTTGCTTGCTTTCCTGGATAAATCTTATCTTGCCTTCCTAAATTAAAAAAAAAAAAAGAAGAAGAAGAAGAAGAAAAGGATGATAAGTCACATGGGAAATACATACTTTTGATGTGATATAAGGAACATGACCCTTCTGTGATCTTGTTTTCAAAAACTATAGCCCTAATTTATAACAGGGGGAAAAAAATCTAACACGTCCAAATGGAGGAATACTGGGGAAATTGGCCAAATTATATGGTTATGTTGTGTAGATGTATGAATGTGAATGCACCAATAAAAAATGTGGGGCAAGTAAAAATGTAGGAACATTCTCTAAAATATCTGACCAATACTTCTCAAAGCTATCAAGATCATAAAAACAAGGCAAGTCTGAGAAACTTTCAAAACCAAGTGGTCTAAATGTGATGTGGTATTCTGGATGGGATTCTAGAACTGAAAAATCAGGACACAGGTAAAAAATAAGAAGATCTGAGGGTAGTATGAACTTTAGTTAATGTGTCAACATTGGTTCTTTCATTATTACAAATGTAGCATAATGTAACATGAAATAGTGGATATAGAATAAATGGAAATTGTACTATCTTCAAAATTTCTTTAAACCTAAAACGTATGTTTATTTCTTTTAAAATAATATGAGAAAAACCAATGTTTATTGAACTTTTGCTTTATGCCAGATATGGTACTAAAAGGTTTATTTATTTATATTATCTTTTTGAATACTAAGGACAATAGGATTGAGATGTGAAGTTAAGTGGATTTCTTTAGACCAAAATCTAGGAAACTGGGGAAGAATGCCAGTCTATACTGTCTAATTGTATTTTTTTATACTTATATGACAAGAGACATCACACAAAAAAAGAATAATTATTTGACATTTTTTACAAAACTAGCAGTCATCAAGCAAGCAAGCCTAAGAGGAAGAATAAGAAGAAATTTCATACTTACAACAAAGGATTTTTTGTTTTGTTTTTGTTTTTTGTGGTACTAGACATCGAATCCAAGGCCTCATACATGTCAGGAAAGTGCTCTACCACTGAGCTACACCACCAGCCCTTTTATTTTATTTTGAGACAGGGTCTAAGTTGTCCAGGCTGGCATTGAACTTGGAATCCTCCTGCCTCAGCCTCCTGAGTAGCTGGGATTATAGGAGTTCATCACTGCACCTGGCAAAAATGAATGTACATCTAAAGCAGATTGAAGAATTGAAGTTTGAATCTGCCTTTTTTAAAGGCAAATGAAATTCAAAAAGTGATGAGTCTTAATGAAGAGTTGAAGAAAGAATGCTTACATCTTTGACTTTTAGAATTCTTGCAGGCAGAATGAAGTTGGTCAAGTATATGAAACACACACATTGAGTAGTACGACATATTCTCTAACCTATTTGATTAAGTCAAATAGCTGTCAAAAAATTGTGAAGAAGGGAGTGTAGACTAAAGTACTTGAGCATGACTGCTCATTTACTGTCTACAACCCATTTTCTCTTTAGAACTGTATATCTCCTTGTCCCTGACCCAAAGCCAGGGAGGGACCTACTACACAACTCGTGCTAATCCCTTTTCCTAGAATATAGGCCTTGGACAGCAGGGAGCAAGTAGTTCATGTCCAGTATTCCAATCTGTCATTCATTTCACATTTTTAATTTATAAGTTTTTGTATATGGCCTTGCTTTAGTTATGACCTCTGCTGGGCAGTGCTTCAGTTCTGATGCCTTTTTTAATCTCTGTAAAGCTGACCCTTCGTAGGTTCTCACTGATTTCAACACTCAGTAATGCCACCTGTTAAATATATGTGTCTTGAAGATTCATGTTGACATTAAGTGGGATGGTATCTTCATTTTTAAAATTTCATAGAATCTCCGTGATCTAATCCGAAGTATTTTTAAACATTTGATTGAAAAAGTTGACTTAAGCATGGAATCATACCTTAAACACTGAATTTTTCTCCTAGAAATATATGATTATACCTTTTATTCACCAATTTTTGATGTAAGAAGAGGGCCATTTGTTTAGTTTTGTTTACACAAAGGTTTGCATATGGCATCACTGCTTGAAGATCTACCTTCACTATTTTTGCATCAAACATAGGATAATGTATAATCTATATAATGCCAGCCTTGGTTCACTTAAAGTAACAGACTTATTTTTAAATAAGAGAGTAAAGATAGTGCTCTCCCCTTTTCTCTCCAGAATCGCTCAAAAGCAACAAACACAATGAGAAATGGAAGCACAGACTCCCTTTTTGATAAAATCAAGAGGCATTTTAAATCTCAAACTATGTGTATTTCAAAGTACATTGGATGTAAAAAAGGGATGTAGAAAGAGGCCAAGAGGAAATCCCAGGGTTACAAATCTCAGACAAACCAAAAGAATACAGTCTCCATAGTAGCATCCCCTGAAAAAGCAAAGTCAGCAATTCCTAATTGCAACAAAGGCAATCGAGGACAGTTCTTTCTAGTTTAGCACAGAGAAATGAGAATCTAAGGAATCACATTGAAAACTGATGTCTGTAGAAAGCAGAATGGTAAAGATTAAGCGTTCAAAGGTGTCACTTTACCAGCTAATCTGAGGATGGTAGCAGAGAAGTAAAGTTTAAAGGATTTGGTTCAGACACACAATTTTGTGAAATGAGAGTTTTTGCTGCCTTGAAATACAGGCCTGAATTCAGACCAATTCATTCTACTGTAGAAGCCTGGTCTAGAGGATACTCAATTTAATTCAAAGATGGGTGAGAGTTTTAAAAGGGCGAGGGGTACATAATCTTCTTAAGATCTATACCAAGAGGGAGATCTTTTCTGGAAGATTTTATGCGAAATATGATGACACAGAGCTTTGCTCTTCACTGCTTCCCTTTTATAGTTTTTAAATTCAAAATAGGTTCATGGAGAATATCATGCTAAGTAAAATTAGCCAAGCTGAGAAACTCAAAGCTCTCTCAAATGTGGAAGCCAGAGTAAAATAAAGAAAAGCAGGAGGGAAGGATAGAATAACATATAGAACCAATCAAATATAAATTAATAGAAGACCTAAAGGAAGTCTGATAAAGTAGAGGAAAGAGAATGGGAGGGGGTAGGGAGGGCAGCAGGGTAAGGGAGAGTGAACTGAAACCAATCACCATGTATATATAGATGTCTGGATGACCCAACTTCTGTGAATAACTAACTGTGAAACTCTTAATTTAAAAAAAAACAAACAAAAAACTATTTTTAAAATAGGTTTTAGTACAATAAGAAAAGGGACAGACTTTGGGGGAAAAAAAAATTCATTTAGACATTTGCCAGGAAATCTGACAAATCCTTTCAGATTTTTTACTCTTTTTATAGATCCAGTCTTTCATTTATTTTGACTTGTAATTTGACTGTAGTTTTTTTCTGGTAACTCCTTTGTGAAACCCTTCACAAAGTTGATCAACTTACAAAAACAACATTTCCTTTTGCATTCATCTTTCATTGGTTATGCAATGTTTATTTATATTATTACAATAACATAATAGGCATAAAAAGATTATAAATGATAACAATTGATTCAGTAAACATAAAGTTAAACTGGTGGGTGCAGAAACATGAGTATGGACTAGAAAGTGGCCATTTAGAGTAGGTGGGGTAAGCATACTATGGGTATATCTTTTAGAGAAAAAATTGTAAAATAATGTTTATTGATGAATATGTTAAGTGGATGTTAGAATTATTTGAAATATGACTGTGTTGCTGTGTAGTCTTTAAATCTTTCTCTAGGATATAGTTGTAGTGTTTCAAATTTTAATTTTATTCAAAAAATGTTCATTGAAATATTATTTATAGTATACTAGTAAGTAAAAGTAAATATTTAATTACTATGTATTGAATTAATATCAAAATAGTAGTGATTTTTTTATGATGCTGAATAACCTTTATCAGTGCAAACTTAAGTGAAAGAATTTAGTTACATTAACTTCGTTCAATGTTACATTACTTCAGCAGTTACATTGACTTGCTAGAGGGAGCTCTTCAGACACCTAAGGTTACTTTAAGTTAACATGATATTTATGTTTGATAAAGAAAAGTTTTAACTGTCTTTGACTATTAACAAATTTATTATCATTTTTATCTTTAAGTTGCCAGAAAAAATTATAATGGACTACTTTGAGAAGTATAAACCTAGAATGGATGAGCTGGAAGCATTCAATATGGTAAATATCTTATATTTAAACATATTAAATTTGATATGTTGCTAGACTTTGAATACCATTCTATTAAATTTTATTATGGAGCCAACCAATCTATGTTGTTTTTCTCATTCTGTAGAAAAACTGTTTTGGATCATTTCCTACTTCAGAACTATATTAGGTGTCAGTAATGTAATAAAGAGAGCACATGGTAGATTCCTCTTAAAGTATATTATAAATGCATGGAAAGACGTTTTAGAGTCCTTTGAAGACATATTGGTCTCAATGCAGTTATTTCACAAGCATTCTTTTTAATGAATTTCATTCTTAGGACCCCTTTAAAAGCTTTCTCATATGATTGCTTGTTGGATTCTACCTCAAAGTCATTTAAAGGGCATTCTTTTCCGTTATTAAAGAAAAACCTTTGATCTCTGCAGTATTTATTTTCTGAAGATGCACAATGAGTATTGGGAATTGGCCTATGTAAACTCTAGATGCATTTTCTTAAACATAAATGTTAAGGAAATAGGATTTTTTTTTAAGTACCACTTTCTTTTCTTATGCCTTCTTTTAGTTGAAAGTATTTCTGGCTCCTTGTATAGAAACATTGATTCTTCTGGATCGACTTTGTTATCTTAAAGAGCAGGTAAATTACATTACTTTTTAAATGATTAACAAATCTTTATTAAATGTAGTAATGCGAGTCCAGTAATAGTGAGGATAGTTATTTTACATAAAGCTAGTAAGGTAATTTTTTTCATTATATTTTTATAGTTAAGATACTTATACCATCTTCTTGTCAGTATATAAACATATGTACAACAGATGTCTTCACAAAAACTACTCTAATAAAGTTTACATTCTTTTAATTGTATGGTAATTACGATACATAGGCAGTGAACACATGCTGCCATATATGAAAGATTGTTTAGCCAAAATTAATAAAGGCCAGACATAAAAAATATTGTGTACACATTTGATTTTGTAAGACTTTGCCTTTTAATTAATTCACTTTTGGATTTTTGAACATATTATGTGTTCTGCAGTATAGAAAATTCATTAATGAAGATTATTTCTTTATTTTTTCCATAATCTTATTTCATCTATGTTGAATGACAAAATATTGTCTTTTAAGTTATCTTTAGGGAAAATATATTTTTCAGATCTCACTGAGTGCTTTGTTTAAATTATTGTGAACTATTTAAATTAAACTCATTCCAAAATTTGGCCTAATGCTTTCACTGTAAACCCTTTACTTTAAAGCAATTTTTTTCTTCCTGCTGGAACAAATGGATTTTAATAAATGGATCTTTACTCTTATGCAAAAAGAACAGTTTTTAAGTATTTAAATAGTGATGTGCTTTCCTAAGTGGCCAGCTAACTTCAAATCACTGAAAAGCCTTGATTTGCAAGCTGTAGGTGACAGAACAATCAGTCCCTGCCAAAACAGGTACTAATTTCCTTTCAAAACAATTTCAATTGAACTAAGTACAATAGTTCGGCAAAACAATATGTACTGAGATTAGTTGAGATCAATAATAGCATAAATAATTTATGTTTACTATTTTAAATATTCTAAAAGTAATACACATTTATGTTACAAATCTAAAATATATAGAAATATTTTTTAAAAAGGAAATTTAAAGTAACAATCCTACCTTTGAGCATTAACTATTAAGTATTTGGTATATTTCTATTTATGCTTATACTCAAATATATGAATTTTGCAAGTATATGTGCGTGCACATTATTTATACTTTAATTAAAATTGTAAAAAAAATTACAAATGCAGTTTGTATGCAGTTTGTTTCATTTATGTAAAATTTTCCCACCTCATTGGCTATCCTGCACAGAGTAAATAATGTTTCATCATAAAATTATTTATTTACTATACATTTGATTATGGCATTTTTTCATAGTCACAACAAAATAGGCCTTATAATTCAGTATCTATGTGTTACTTTATTTTGTCAGCATATTTCCTTGAAGGTGAAACTGTAGATGTTAATTTTATTCAACAAAGAATATTGTTCTTTTATAGTTTGTTTTTCACATGGGTTTTGCTTTTTGGTTTTTGGTTTGTTTGTTTGTTTTTGGTACCAGAGATTGAACCCAGGGGCACTTAACCATTTAGCTTTATCCCCAGCCCTTGTTATTATTTGAGACTGGGTCTCACTAAGTTGCTGAGGCTGGCTTTGAATTCTTGATCCTTCTGCCTCAGCTTCCTGAGACACTGGGATAATATGAGTATGCCACCATGCCCAGCCATAGTATTACAGTATGTAGTCTTTGTCACCTCTCCTTTCCTGTTCAAAAAATGGTTGTATATCTAAATCACTTATCAATTTGCAGGAAGATATTGCATGGTCTGCACTTGTGAAGTTGTTTGATCCTGTGAAATCTCCCAGATGTTATGCTGTTATTGCTCTGAAGAAGCAGCAATGATTTCAAATGAAGCAAGTTATTAGTTATACCTGTTTGCAGAACTTGTTGATAACCTTGCTTTTCTAAACATTTATGTATTATTATGTAAATATTTTAAAATAATTGCTATATTTTTACATAAACAATAAAATAATGGCTAACAACAGAAGGTCATAATCTATTTTTCTATGAGAAAGCATATATAAATAAGAACTTGTGAAAATATTATGAAAGAATCAACCTGATTTCTAAACTAGTATATCAATAGAACAGTGTGATTGAATCTTTGTTCCTGCTCAATGTTTGAGACCCTCCATATATACTATTATATTTTGACTGATATTTACTTTTAAAAAAAAAAAGGATGAAAGGCACTAGTTCAGATATAGTCAAATGTTGGGAATCATTTGCATTGTCCTCCACATTTTGGAAGGATTTTTCACATTACCGTAAAAGAAAAATCCATATTTCAAGAGAAGAAATACTCACAAACCACTTCATTTATAAAATGTGCCTAGCATAAAGCACATTTTACACTACATTTTAATCTGTTACATAAGGTAATATTATGCTCCCTTAAAAGAGTGTGCATCTTGTGAGAATCACTTTAAGTACTCTTGAGGCTCTTTATTTTATTAAAAGTAAGAATGGGTTGACACTTAAGGGAATTACCTTGTACTCTATAAAAAGCCAGTCTCAGTAAAGCAAGATTGAATGGAAGGCCAGCACCCTGCCCAGTATGGAAAAATTTCCTTTCATTAGCAGAAAACTTGATCTAACAAAGGATATGGACAATTGAGACTCTTGATGCTCAGCTAGAGAGCATCTCTAATTCTTTAGAGTAGAAAAAGGAATTCTTGAATTTTGGAGTCTCTTCCTGCATGAGAAGAATTATCATTTTGCTTTTGATGGTAGTATTATTGAGTTTGCAGCCAATATAAATATAAGTAATCAGGTATTGTGTACATATTCTATACTGAGAAAAAAGCCATTGCTTGGTATTTTATGTTCTGCAAAATTTCAAACATATCTAAAAGTGCAAAGTAAATTTTAAGGAATCTCTATGTATTCATTACAAACTTCAGCAATTATCAACATTTTGCCAATCTTATTTCATCTATGCATATATAAGTACACACACACACACACACACTCTCCACCCAAACTTACCCCTGCTGAAGAATCTTAAAGCAAATTCTAGGCTGTTTGTTACTTGTTATAAATACACTAGTATATATTTCTAGTGTATTTTTTCTATAGTAATATCTGCTCAATCACATACCTGTGACTGGCTCAAGAAGTCTTTTTAAACATAATTCAGGTTATTATTAGATGTTTGTTTTGGTCTTTTGGCAAAAATACTTCATAGATAATATATACTTTATATTACGTCACACCAGGAAGCACAGCATGTTCGACCCACCTTAAGTCGGCAGATTTCAGTTGTGAGCCCGATTTATCTAGTATAAAGTTCCCTGTCTCCTCTTAACTCTTTTAGCAGCTAGTTGAAAACAGGAATGAAGGAGGGAGGATGGGAGGGATAAAGAAAGAAAGGAAAGATGGAAGGAAGGAAGTGACCACACACAAGTTCAGTTATCTATCATGCCAATTGGCTGAGAATCTTCTCCAGTTTCTGTTTAACTACATATTTCATTATTCTGAGATAAACTGCTTGTTTGTTGCAGTGTACTGTTCTTTTATTTTCTCATATTTTCTGTATGTAGCTGGCTATCCTAGAAGAAGCAGAAAACTTTTCCAGCCTATTTTCTTTCCTTTCATAATTTTATGTAAAATTTTATAATCTTTTCCTGATATTCAAATATTTATATAGCATCCATTTCTCATAATAATAAAGACAAGGGCTTCTTGTGTACAAAACAGTGTTTAGAAAAGTAAATTAAAGTTGTTTCATCAGCAAGGGAACTTTGTAGAAACTTCTCTATAAGTTAAAACATGGTCAGATGCTGGGCATGGTGGTGCCCACCTGTAATCCCAGATACTTGGGAGGTTGAGGCAGGTAGATCGTAAGGATATCTTGTCTGTAGATGAATAAACAAGAGGAAGAGGAACTCACTAATATTACATGTTGAGTGTTCCTTATAGGAAATACTTAAGACAAGACATGATTTAAATTTTGGATCTTTGGGCTAGGGTTATGGCTCAGTAGTAGAATGCTTGCCTAGCATGTGTGAGGCCCTGGGTTCAATCCTCAGCACCACATAAAAATTAATTAATAAAAAAATAGGTGTTGTGTCCAACTATTTATATATATATATATATAAATAAATTTTGGATGTTTTTCAGATTTTGGAATATTTGCATATACATAATGAGATATCTTAGAGAAGGGAACCAGGTCTAAACAGAAAGTCCATTTATGGTGTATACATACCTTATTCACATTGCCTGAAGGTAACTTTTTCAATATTTTTAATAATAGGAAACAAAGTTATATAGTCTGGAATTTTCCATGTCTGGCATCATATTGGTGCACAAAACATTTTGGTGTTTTGAAGCATTTCAGTTTTTAAATTTTAAATTAGGGATGCTTATGGAGTACCTGAATTTAGATTCATGTGGCCTAGAATATTTTGTATCATTAGATAAGTCACTTAACTCTTCAGGGTGCCTCAGTTTTCTCTTCTGTTAAAAAAAAAGGAATTTAGTCATAATTTTGGTTATATGATTTGTATGTTTTTGTTTCCTCCAAAATTCATGTATTGGAAACTCAATCCCCAGTGGAATGGCACTGGGAAGTAGAACCTTTTGAAAGAGGTTTAGCTCATGAGGGCCCCATGTCATATATGGGTTAGTGCTGCAATAAAGAGGGGTTGCAATAGGTTCACTCTTTCACCCGTCTAATTTTCACCATGGGAAGACACAGTAAGAAGGCTCATACCAGATTCCATCACATTGATCTTAGACTTTCCAGCCTCCAGAGCTGTGAGAGAATACATTCATATTCTATATAAATTACCCAGTTTCTGGTATCATGTTATAGCAGCTCAAAACAAACTAAAAACAGGTATAGAGAACACTGCCTTGACAGTCTTAACAGTGTCTCAGAAGGGGGAAAATCGGGAGGAATTTATAGGAGTTGGATGTCTGGGCTCAAATGTAGAGAACAGACTAAGATTTGAACCGGTTGGTGACATAATTGTCTAGGATTAGTATATATAGCAACACAAGGGTCTTGAGATAAGTTTTGATAAATAAACTGTTGCTTGATAACTGAACTCTTTGCCAAGGTGAGAAAATTGTTTGTCTGAGATAAATTAATATATAGGAATTTCCTGAAACAAACAATGAAGTTATTTATTTGTATACAGTCTTATCTTTCCTAGGCAAATTGTTCCCATAACAAACAAATAAATCATGTTGACACAGGGGTTTCAGCTCTAGGACCTGATAGCTCTGTCATGCTGATGCAGATGGTTGCAGTTCTCAATATAAACACTTAATACTTGGAACATAATGCATAGTATTTAATAGTTGCATTTGTTAAATGACCTAGCGAGATAGAAATGGGAACTTAGCCATATTTATAATACTGATTTTGTGGGGGAAAGTGTGTTCTAAATTCTAATCGAACAACTTACAAATGCATTTTCAGTGTACCCAGTTAAAATCAGTGAAATTATTCACATATAAAAGTGCATTTGGTTAGTGGTTGGAGAACATTACCTTACATAAAGTAGTTTTACAGTAATTTCATTTGCTGAGGTCATGTATTGTCTTCAGACTAATATTTATTTCTAGGATAATTTCTGCCTACTCCCTATTTATATCATTTCTGACTTAGTGATTGCTCTGTATCTATAGGTATAAATGCAAGACTGATAGAAAAAGGCTTTTCCACATTACATGTATCTGAAGATTATTCTTTGATTTGTGGTTCCAGATAACGCACATAACAATTATTTACTATTATTAATATGCATTATTGCCCCTTTTAACATGCATAGTTATTTCAGAGTCATCTTCATGAGGCATGAAGTTCCATCCTTTACTAAATTATTATTAGCTTAAATTGACTCTTTTTTTCTTTTAGCTTTCTGCTATTCTCCATTCTTTGAAATGTCTTTTCAAAACGTAAAACACATTTTATATCGATTTCTCTAACTTTTTAGTTCATCATTCTAAAACCACTGAAGAATATTGTTGTGTGTAACTGAGAGTCATACATAGTAGATACGGGTGGACAAGCTTCTAATCTAAAACTTACTACTAGTAACCCTGTCTTAATAATTAGTACTCCGGATGCCTAGAATGGATACGAGCACAGATGAGGCTCCTAGAATGTGTTCAGATATAACATCTAAAAATGGACTCTACTACATGTCTGCCACTCTGAAAACATGGTGGGTTACATCACCCAGAGTAAATTTAAGCATATTTCTTTACCCAGCCCCTAGTATAGTGCCTGCAATGTAAAATGCTCACAGTGAGTACTTGCAAAATAAATGTATCACCTACCTTAAATTACTTACCAAAATGTCTTTTAGAAAGTAGTATTTGATGGATATCACCACTCTAGAAAGCATTGTTTTGTTTTTGTTAATGTTGTCCTAAGAATTTTTTATTTATTAAACCATTTGATCTTCTCAACAGTTCATAAAGTAGGTGTGTCATTATCCTTATATAGATTAGAAATGGGCAGAAGCAAATCAACTCTGAAAAAAAAATCTCATTCTTCATCAGGCATTATTTCTACAGTTTTGCAAATAAATATCTAACACTCTAGCAAAAGTAACCTGACTTATAGAGAGGTTAAGAAATGTGAGAAACTACAGAATAGAGTAGACATGGGGCTTCCATATATTTCATTTATGAGACATAGTCAAGAAATGAAAGACTAAGAATTTCAGGAAAACTGGAAACTATAAAGAAGTATCAAATGGAAGAGCTAGACGTTAAAAAATACCATTAATCAAAATTAAGAATTTAGTTCATTAGACAACTGAAAGGAAATAAGGAAATTCAGAATTAAATATCCAGAAGGAAACCCAGAGACAAAAGGATGGGGGGGGATCAGAAAACAGTATAAGACACATAGATAATTCATTAAGAAAGTCTAACATACATATATTTGGGATCTTAGAAGGCAAAAATATAATGAGGCACTAATGCTCAAAGAAATAATGACTAAGAATATATATATATATATATATATATATATATATTTTTTTTTTTTTTTAACTGAGAACCATAGACTCAAGAAAGAAAATTTTTAAAAAGACAAAATATATCTAGGCATATTAATATTGGTAGAACCAGAGACAGCATGAAAGTCTTAAAAATTTGGCCAAAAATAAATTTTAAAAAATATCTATGAGAACAAAAACATCATTACACTGAAAATGGACAGAAATATGGAATGGAAGACAATTGAAAAATACCTCCTAGGTGCTAGGGTAAAAAGAAGAAAACATTTCTGTTCCTAATGAAAATAACTTTGAAGAATTAAAACACTAATCTAGAACAATTGTAAAGAATATAGCCCCAAAATAATAGAAGGAAGCAAATGAAATAATGAAATATTATCAACAGAGTCACCCCTAGAACAAGAAGAGCAGCACTGGGCAAAGATTTTTTGGCAGGATTTTCATCTACATAAACAGTGTGAATCACTCCAAATGGGTCTGTACTGCTGACAGCCCAATCTTGCAGAATTCGATGGAAGAAATTCAGTGCTATCCATCAGGAGTAATCTGTTTACCTGGCTGGAACTGTAACCTGTTCCATATAGGGGCACAGATTGACTTTATTGGAATAATTCTCAAAATTTGGAGAAACATGTTTGAGTCCACATGTGAGGTAGAGGCTAGGAGGAGCGCAACCCAAATGAGTTCTACACATAATCCAGCTGTTCCTAGACACCAGATAGGATTCCCACATTCTATGTAACATGAAGCATGGAGCCCAGTATGGGAACCTACTTACCTTGAGATCATGAGATACTGATTCTCAATCTCTTCCTTCCCAGATAAAGATAATGAAAAAAGAGGAAAGGAAACAGGCCAGAGCACATAGAGAGCAACTAATATGATGGCAAATGAAAGTTCAGATATATCAGCAATCCCCTTACATGTAAATTAAATCCTTTAAAGGAAAAACAAAGACATTGGAAAAGTAAAGTAATAGTATACTATTTAAAAGAGACATCTGAAACAGGATACAAAAACATTCAAAACTAATAGGAAGGCCGGGTGTGGTGGCACATACCTGTAATCCCAGCAGCTGGGGAGGCTGAGGCAGGAGGATCATGAGTTCAAAGCCAGCCTGAGCAATGTAGTGAGGCCCTGTCTCTAAATAAAATATAAAATGGGCTGGGGCTATGACTCAGTGGTTAAGCCCCTCTGGTTTCAATCCCTAGTACCTAAATAAATAAATAAAATAAAAAATTAATAGGAAGAAAAAGGCATATTTGCAAGTACTCATCAAAAGCTACATTGATATCAAAGTGACTTTAATATTTTAATTAACATTGGTCAAAAAGTATCTTTAAAGACAGAGATCCTTCAGAATTTAAGAAAAAAGTTTCAAATTTGCTAGGAAAAGATATGATCATTTTAAAGTCATAGCCTGTTGGTAATATAACCTCAAAATACATGAAGTATTTTGAGAAATAAAATTAACTACAATGAGAAAAAGGTAAATCTACAATCATGCTGGGAGTATTTTTGTGCTCCCATTCATTGGATGGAAAACAAACAGAATGATAACGATACAAGATTCAAACAATGCAACAAAGTACAACTTACCTAACAGTCAAATATACTATATCCAAATACAGTGTATGGAATGCAAGTGGAACTTTTAAACTTGTTTGAGTATGTGCTGGGTTTTTAAGTAAATTTCAAAAGCTTGGAATGACATAGTTTGTAGTCTCAGACCATATGTGGGTTAAAAAAAATTTTTTTAAGATAAGTAGAAAATCTTCGTATGCTTTAATTTTTACAATTATATAGCTAAATATCTGTTAGGTCAAAGAAATCAGAATAGAGATCAGAAAATGAAATAAAAGTAATGAAATTGAATTATGAAAAAGTTACACATCAAACCTGTGGGATAAGGTGAAACCATACTATATGGAAAGCATTATCTTTGAACATATATATTAGAAAAGAAAAATTCTGGGCTGTGCTATGGCTTAATGGTAAAGCACTTGCCTAGCATGTGTGAGGCACTTGGTTCAATCCTCAGCACCACAATCAATCAATCATTCAATATATTGTCTCCATCTACAACTAAAAAAATAATAATTATGAAAAAAAATGAAAAATTCTGAAAATCAAAGAATTAGCAGTCAATGAAAGAAAAAAACAGAGGTGATTAATATAGCCAAAAGTTGCTTCTTAGATAACTATAAACTCTGCAAGACTATTCATTTAAAAAAAAAAAAGAAGAAGAACATCAAATAACCAGTTAAGTACTGTGTGACTAAGATACATAGTAGTAGACACTAAAAGTTGGGGAAAAAGATTTAAAAACTGATAGTTCCTAATCTTAAGGAGTTATAAATCTAGTCATTGAAACATATACAAGGTACATTTAAGAATTAAGGTAATGCCTTAGTCATTTGATAATGAATTTGGGGAGAAGAAAAAGAAAGTTGCTACATAAACACACAATCTGTTACCAAGAACCATGTCCTAGAATGTTTTACTTCTATCCCATTCTCCCTGTTAATTATATTTTCCTTTAAGTTGTTTTTAAGTGTGCTCCATAGAATAGCTTGTTTTCATAGAATAGGACTGTTTAAGAAATAATCTGCTGTATGAAATATGTACTCTGGTTAGCCTGTGACCAAAGAAACTCCAAGCCCCCAAACCTCCCCAGATGATTTGTACTTGGCCAGTGATGCTACTGTCTGCATGTATGGGAATTTATTAGTTGATGTATTTATCTCAGTGGTTGCCTCATTAAGTTTGCAGATGTTCTGTCAATAGAAGACCTTTTTTTAAAATGGTACTGTTTTTACTAGAATTTTCCAATTCACGATCCAGCATAAGATAGTTAACACATTTCAGCATAGAACAAAATAGCATGTATTTAAATCTCAGGAGAGGAAACGCCTTTAACTTGTACTGAGACCGTTGTGATTGAACATGCTACATTTTAGAAATGGAGAGAAAGTATGCAAATTCCAACTGAAAATTCACCATGTTGCTTTCCATTCAGTCAGCATGGGATTTTGTGTACCTCAGCTAATCATACTGAACTAAATGCACAGATATTCTGAATTAGCTGCCCTCACAGAAAAAAGTCAGAGACTTCTAATATTGCTGTAACTCTTTAAAAAAAGACGTGGTCTGAATGTGGTTTTCCATCTAGCAAAGTATACTCAAATAATGTATTTCAAGGAAAGACAAAACAATTCGAAATTCATTTGATTATAACAACAGATTTTTTTGTGTGTTCTGATAGCTTCAGCATATTTTAAATTTTCATAGAAAAAAATTAGTATACAGTATACTTCTGTGCAGGTAAATCTTCTGTGAGAATAATTAAATAAAAAGTTCATGTGAGAGAGATTTTAAATCATAAAAAAATTCTAGTGCTCTAATTTCCATTTAAACTAACTAAAAAGGACAAAACTAAAAATAAAATTAAAGACAAAAGAGGATTCCTTTGTAGTATATAGGATGTTAAACATTTTTCTACATAAGCAAAAATACCTTTAAGGAGTACATTTACATTCACATTACCAGTTTATAATGGGTTTTAAAAGTTCAGGAAGCCATTTCTTAACAGCCAGTTATACTATACTAAAGAATGAGTGCTAAGGATTTTGAGGGTTAACATTCTGAGTGTGAGAACTGAAAGCATTTGCAAGATAAATTATTTCTTAGCTAATTTTTCTCTAATATCAAACACTGTTTGTCATGCAGATTAGCAGTCTTTAAAATTCTTTAAAGATATGTTTTATATTTGGGCTGGGGATGTAGCTCAGCAGCAGAGCATTGGCTTGGCATATGTGAGACCCTAACTGGGGAGAAATAAAAGCTTCATTTCTTAGGTCTTCAGAACAGTTTTGATATCCATATTTTGGTAACTTTTTTATTCTGATATATTCATTGTAAATACTAAAACTTGTGATTAACAGCATAGCTTCTGCCGTTAGAATTACAAAACAAGGATAAATCATTCTCTTTTTTTATGAAAATTAAAACCAATTCTCATGGAACTTTTTTTAGTTAAATAAATGAGGCAATGTTTTTTTAGTTCAAAAATCATATTAGCTAGCCTACTGGAATTACATTATATATATATATATATATTTAATGTATGCCCTGATTTTTAGATCCCAACCTCTCTATAAGATGTTAATGCATAAGAGGGAGAAGATAGTTGTTTGTCGGATCCAAAGTAGAAGTGCCATCTTGGAAAGAGGAAACAGGAGAGCAAATCTCTAGAACTTCTGAAAGAAGAAGTACTGGTGTATGTATTTCTGATCAATGAAGACGTATTCGAATCCAACAAAATTTTATTGAATATCTTCTATGAGCTGGGCACTCTGTTAGAGACTTTCACACTTATCTCAATCATCAGAACAATAAATAATATGCACTAGGGATATGGATCATTTATATCTAAATAGTAATAGATATACAGGGAAAAAGCAATAATACTTTAATCTCATTCATTCCCTATTAACTCTAGGAATTTAATTATCTTGGAAGCATAATTATTTGAATGCCCTATATCTTTATATAGACTTCTCTTTTGTTATTTCTTTTTATCTAGCTCTGTGATATCCAAACCTGGGAAGGACAAAGAACTAAGGCATGCTACTTTTTCAGAAAGAAAAAAAAGTGTAAATGTATTTTTCATACAAACATGTTCTTATAATAAATATATTTTAAAAAATATTTTGGTACTATTCACAGGCCAAGAAAAATTGATTCAGTGAAAATAACCCCATTGATTCCAAGTAATGTATATTGTTTTTACTACCTTGGGTAATGTCTTTCAGACCTCACTTTTGTTGTCCCATAAGTCTATGATAAGTTATAATTAGAACTTTGCAATTTAAAATTCTAGCCTGAGGCTACTTTTGAAAGGATTGAATATTATGACAGTGTTAATTATAACTTACTTATGAAGATCTATAGAAAACAAGAATCTTCCTGTGTAGGTGTTAACTTTATTTTTTAATAAAGTGTAAAATAATTACTAAAAATGAAACTAAAGGTAATTTTTATTATTAAATACTTAAATACTTTAGCATTTTACAAATCTTATATCCAAGGGCAACCAAAAAAAAAAAATCCGAGGGGGTTCTATAAGGAGATATTGAAATGGAAATTCCAAAGCAAATTTTCAAAAGCTGTCAACTAAACAGATGTCCACATCTGTTACATTGTGTTAACATCACAATGTTAAGGCAGTAATATTCCAAAAAGCTGGTAGACAAACATTAATATGTAAGACTTACACATTAGAATTACAATATTGATCTTGCTAGACGCTAAAGTGTCAAAAACTGTAAGAACTTTTTCTGATATACAGTAAAAGTTCTTTTTACATTAGAATCCACTCCAATGATATGCTTCCTTGTCCAAAGTTTGTTTCCATTCATGGAAATAATATGTGAAACAGAGATTATATTGAGAACTCTACTTATCTCTGTTTGCTCATGTAAAGTTAGCGCAGAGTCTTAACACTCAAAAATGTAGTCCAGGGATGAACAGCATCAGTATCACCTGGGAACTTGTTTAAAATGCAGAATTTTAGTCCTCACTTCAGACTTACCCAGTCAGAATCAATACTTTAAGTGGTTCCTTAGATAGCTTTATGCTCAACAACCCAAAGGGCCCTATCAAGCTCCATAGAGTCTACCACATTGCAAACTTGGGGCATATACCAATCTCTAGGGTACTCACTATAAGGACCCACATCTTTGCCCACGGTCAAGAAATCTGAATCAAAGATTGGACCACCCTGTTTGTGGTCACTGTCAAAGAACAAATACAAAGGTGATCAGAATTTCCCAAATACAGTCTATCTTTATTCTTTAATAGGTGCTGCTTCAAGAAAATTTGTTAATGTATTTGGGTCTAGGAAGTGTGCTTTTGCACAAAATTGACTTTGGCTCTGTCTTTTAATTGTAATGTAAAAGATTTAATTTAGAAGGAAAACTTAAGAATATAAAAAGTTCTGCATTCTCTATATATCTGCAAAAAAGTCCAACTTGTAAATTCTGTGTATTGCAGTTTAGAACACATAACTCTTCAAAAGCTCTTCCTATCTTTTGGTGGTCTCTGCACACTACATGCTGTGCTTTTCCTGTTCATCTCTGATTATGATTATCTTTTTACTCCTACCTTCATATTTATAAATGAAATTTTCACAAAATTTATTAAGAAAATCAAAATACAAAGCTCAAATTAACTTAAGATACAAAGTGTCATTATTGCAAATCCATGAAAAATGAGCAAGAAAATTGACTCTTGCATAATGTGGTCATACCATTTAAATCTGTTTACTTCCCTTTTTTGTCAGAGGAAAAAGAATCAAAGAAAATATATTTATTCAGATTCTCACCACTGACCAGAGATTTTCATTTCATCTGAAGGTATACATTGTTTATATTTTTGTGATTTTGTATTGCCTTTATGATGGTCATTTTAGTGACTTCAAATGAGTTCTTCCTAATGTAAGATAACCATTTGCCCATTAGTTTATTGTTAGCCTTTTACTTTGTTTTAATTTCTTGCTATTAACCTAAGACTGCTATGAGTGCCTTTAGCCTAAAGAACTATTTCTTTTTTCCAGTTATTTCCTCTCCAGAGAATATATTACCATATGTAGGATTGATACAGGCATTTTATACATTCTTATTTGAGAACTGTTTTTTTTTTTCTAAGCTTTTTTAAAATTTCCATGGCCAAATTTCCATTTTTAAACAAATGTATGGGACGTTGAATTTAGTTGCTCTGCATATAAAACCCACCATCTTGGGAAATCATTGGTAATTAAATACAGGATCTGTAGATAACTTCATGACAATGAATTGCATACCTTGAATATTTCCCTGCCTAGATAGACATTTCTACATAAAATACCAGATAACATAGATATGCAAGCTACTAATGATCTGACAAATCAATTTAGATAACTAAAGTCTTCCATATAAATTTGTCAAATATATCCCATAAAAACGCCCAAATGAGTACCTGGCACAGTGATACACACCTGTAGTCACAACTACTAGGAGGTTTAGGCAGGAAGATCACTGAACCTAGCAGTTAGAGACAAACCTGGGCAACATATTGAGTTCCCATCTCAAGGGGAAAAAAAACAAAAAGCACAAATGACCAGTTGCCAAATGAATACATAGCACTTTTTATGTGCCCCATGTAAAGGAAAACCTGTAACTTCATATATGTTATAAACTGTTTTTTCTGCCCCAAGGAAACCAAGTCTAATCTAGGAAATGCAAAAATGCTACAGTCTAGGTAAAATTATGAACAGACACAGAAGCCCAACTTAAATATTTCATAATCAAAACATTTTACTTTACCACCTGTATTAGTTAATAGAAGTCAAAATAGACAGCTTGACAGCAATAGAAGAATGAGGTCACTTCATTATAGATTTCATGAAACCCCTCAGAATTTCCATTTTTAGTGGCCTCTTACTTTCAGTCCAAAGGTGTTATATAAGCCCCTTCCTGGCACACAGTAGTACACCATCAATTTTTTTGATGGGTTAGAAAGTTTACTATTCTAATTGATGTTTCCCATCTCAGTCGTGGTAGAAGGTTCCCATATGTTAACATAATTCCAGGTTCACTCTTCCCAAGTGTGCTGGCATCTGAGCAGCTCTCATTGAAGGAATCTTCTTGAGTGACCAGATCTGTTTTTAAAATTTTGGAGGTGACTCCAATTGTAGATTTCTCTTAGGCTCAAACCATTCATACACCAGTGTCCTTGGCAACAACTCAATTTTTAAAAGGTTTTTTAAACTCCAAATGACATGATGAATTATAAGAATAATGCCAACTGAATATTTATTGGGTGCTCACTCTGTGCTAGGTGCTTGTTCTAAGCACTTTATATTTTTTAACTTATTTAATCCTTACAACAATCCTAAGTGGAAGGAACTGTATTGCTTCTGTTATTGTACTGAAGAGGAAATAGAGATACAAAGAGGTCAAGCAATTTGCTCCAACTAGCAGTATTATGGAAACTCTTAAGTGGTAAAATTAGGAGTTTTTAAAATCAGAGGATTTTAAAAATCTGGCATTCTGCCTTAAAAGTCTAACAACCAATATAGGCCCTGCCTACCCCTTAATTATTTGAGGGTCTTCTGTAATGTTCTCCTTCCATTTTTTTTCAGTTTTCTTTTAAGAAAAAGAAAGAGTTTACTGGACACATAATCCTAGAGACTGAAGCAGTTGACAATATCTTTATGCTTCTAAATAGGTAGGTCTCATAATCTTTCAACTAGATTTTTTTCCAAGAAAGTAGAATAATATTTTGCTTTGTTTTAGACACTAACCCTAAGAATGTCTCCTTATTAAAATGAGGAAAAGATGTTTATAACCAAAATCATATATAATTAATTTTGAATTTTCTTTACGGAATAATGAGATATTTTCCTTAATTTTATATTACAAAATTAAAGTCACTTTTCCCAAAATTACGTGGCTAAAACTTGAAGATGCTAAAACTCAAAATAAATAATAATTACCAAGAGTGTTCAGACAGTGTCATTCAATTATATGTCTACAACGAAGCAAACCATTTTCATCCATTCTTCTTATTAACATGAGTGACTGCTATTTCTTATCCATAACTACTCTAGGCTCATTTTAATCCTCTTGCTTCCTAAACTTAAAAAGGAAAATTAAGGAGTTGTTGAATTTTTCTAGCTTTTGAGAACATCCAGTCCATACCAGGACCTCCTGGTTTTGAGTCCTTCCTATAAGCATGCATTTCAAATCCAAAGCAAAGCAAACAATCAAGAATATGGACAGAGAACTTATAGAATGGGAGAAAATCTTTACCTTGACCTCAGAGCATTAATCTCCAGGATATACAAAGAACACCAAAAACTTAGTACCAAAAAAACAAATAACCTAATCAATAAATAGGCAAAGCAGCTGAACAGGCACTTCACAGAAGAAGAAATGCAAATGGTAAAAAATTATATGAAAAAAATATTCAACATCTCTACCAATTAGAGAAATGCAAATTAAAACTGCACTTCAGATTCCATCTCACTCCAGTCAGAATGCCAGTTACAAAGAATACAAGTAACAACGACTGTTGGCAAAGATGTAGGGGAAAAGGTACATTGACATTGCTGGTGGGACTGCAAATTGGTGCAACCACTATGGGAAGTAGTATGGAGATTCCTCAAAAAGCTTGAAATGGGACCACCATTTGATTCAGTTATCCCACTCCTCGGTCAATAACCAAAGGACTTAAAAACAGCATACTACAGTGACCCAGCCACATCAGTGTTTATAGCAGCTCAATTCACAATAGAACAGCTGTGTAACCAAGCTAGGTGTCCTTCAACAGATGAATGAATAAAGAAAGTGTGGTATACATACAAAGTGGAATATTACTCAGACATAAAGAATGAGATTATGGTGTTTGCTGTAAGTGGATGGAACTGGAGACTGTCATGCTAAACAAAATAAACCAGTCCCAAAAAACCAAAGGCCAAATGTTCTCTCTGATACATGGATGCTAACCCACAACAAGAGAGTGTGAGGAGGGGAAGAATAGAAGGTCATTGGATTAGACAAAGGGGAATGAAGGGAAGGGAGGGGGAGAAGAATAGAAAAGACAGTAGAATTAATTGGACATCACTTTCCTATCCTTGTATTTGAATACACAACCAGGGTAACTACATCATGTACAGCCACAAGAATAGGATCCTAATTAAAGTTTATTCCATTATGTATAATATACCAAAATACACTCTACTGTTATGTACATCTTTTTTAATATATTTTAGTTCTAGTTGGAAACAATACCTTTATTTTATTTATTTTTTTAATGTAGTGCTGAGGATCGAACCCAACACCTTGCATGTGCCAGGCAAGCACTCTACCACAACCCCAGCCCTGCCATGTATATCGTAAAAGAACAAATAAAAAATTTTTAAAATTCTATAAGAGTCTCCTGCAGACTCCCTTTTACTGGAACAACCGGTAGTTCCTCTGGAGTGCATTCATTATGGCTGCCATACTTAGCAAATAAATCTAACATAGACTATTATTGTGTTCCTAGTACTCTTAGTTTAATGGACTTTATTCATTCCTCTATTTTTGGACTAGATGAATGGGAACACTAGGGTATGTGAAGAACAATATTTTGGGGAAAAACTGTAAATGCCATTTTAGACATGTTGAATTTAGGATGCTGTTGAGACATGCAAATAATGTTAAAGGAGCACTGATCTATATAGTTCTATATCACAGAAGGGTGCTTGTTTACAAGTTTAAAAGTTATTATCACATAAATATTGAAGATAAGATGTGGAAACATCACTCAGTATAAAAAAGTATAGGGAGAGATAACAAGGAAGTTAGTCCAGAATTTACAATGACTCCAATGTGAAGATTCTGTGGAGAAGGATAAACAACACAGGCTGAGAAAGAACATCCAAAGAGAAAAAGATAAAGACCAAGAGCATAACACCACATCAACCAAGGAGGACACCATTTCAAGGCCTAGAGAGTGACCAGTGGTTGAAAGCATTTGAGAGAAGAGCAAGATGGCAATTTTAAAATTCCTTTGGAACTTCATCATTGATATTTTGTGTGAGCAGTCTTTTTCAAAATTGTGATGGAAACAGAAGTCAGATTAAATGGATGGGTATGAGGTAAGCTTAAAGGGTAAGTAGTGCTATAAGTGGTAGTTAAAAGTAGTAGTTAAAAGCATGGAATTCTAGAGTTTAAATCATAGTTTTGTCCTTTATTAGCTGTTTGACCTTGGTCAAGTTACTTATTTGAACCTCCGTTTCCCCATCTATCAACTGATGGAAATGCAGTAGTTGACTATATAGGATTATGAGACTTAACACATCAATTATTAGAAATCCTTGAATATAGAAGTCTCAATAATCTGGGTGTGGTGATGCATACTTGTCATCCCAGTGACTTGGAGGCTGAGATAGGAGGATCACAAGTTCAAGGCCAACCTCAGCAATTTAACAAGGCCCTAAGCAACTTAACAAAACCCTATCTCAAAAAATAAAAAGGACTGGGGGTGTGGTCCCGTAGTAAAGTACCCCTAGGTACAATCCTCAGTACCAAAAAAGGAAAAGCAATCTTTCAATCCATACTAGAAAAAAATTATCACAAAAAAACTAAAACAGTGTGACATCACCAGGGGCTTGAATATAGATCCATGTGAATGTTGAATATGGAAATAAGGCCAGGCTGACAGAATAAACAGGATCCTACACTTGGAGGACTTTGAATACCATGCTTTTGAAGTAGATTTCTTCTCTAACAACAAGGACGATTAAGAAAGGGGTGATGGATATAATTATAGTTCTAAAGTCAACACGACTAAAATTGAACATTTCTGTCAAGTGTGCCCTTCCCGTAAGACTCCTTTTTAGTGAAGGAAACTTTCAGCTAAAAGCCAAAGATCAGCCTATAATTCTCTCTCCTTCCAATCCATTTAAACTTTAAAAGTCTGTTTTATTCTACCTCCAACAGTTCCCTTGACCACCTGTCATCTCCAGTCCCACTGTTACTATCTGGTCATATCATCTGAACTTCTCTTTTGGTTTCTTCCTAATCCTGCTTATCACTCTTCTATGGCTCCCGTCATCTACAGGAAAGCACTTTAGCATGTCCATCAAATCCTCTATGATGCTTTCCCTGGCTGCTTCAGCAGCATGATCTCTTTCTACGTACCACCCAACCCCATGTTTCAAATTATCTGGACTTTTTGTGACTCCCACAGCATCTCAAGTCATTGCCTCCATCTGGACTTTCTTCTCCCTGATCCCTATTTCAAGAAGGCAAACATCCGTTTTTCTTTCTGTCAACACTCCTCTGTTATCCATCCATATTTATGATCTTGTCCCCACATTTAAATCACTTTATTTTTATTATGTCCCAACAATCCTCCAAAGAGATGCCTATGACAGCATCAATAGTACTTTATTGCACTTAATTTTTAAACCTTAGTATTCAACCTGGAGGAGTATGAAATACGTCCTTTTAACCGTTTATCCTATGCTTCTCAGTGAAGGCATTCAGAACATGCTTTGGAGCAAAGAAAGGAAATGAATATGCTGACCCTCCATGGGGAGGGGGTACTAGCCTATCCTGTGAGAGAAAAGAATAATGTCAGGCAAGTGAAATCAGGATATTTATAGTTATAGTTTTTAAACACCCCCCCCCCCAAAAAAAATGCCTTCCCAATGAGGGCAAGAAAGGTACCGTCTTCTTCAGGAAGACTATAATACCCCTCAGTGGAAGGAAGCAGAAGCCTTTGAAGGTAAGCCACTTGTGTCCCTGAAGTACAACTAAGAGAAGGATAATATTCCTGAACGACAGAGAAATTCCCAGAGAGGAAGACTTTTGTCTACATACCTATCTTCAAAAGAATGCTGGGCAATAGGCATCTGGAATTTGCTCCATTAGATACTGGTAAGCAAAATGAAAATGGAGCCCCTCCCAGAGGTATGGTTCCAAATACCCTGGCAGAAAGGAGGCAGAAAAGGCTGTCACAGCTGATAACAGTGCTAAAGAGTCTGTTAGTGTCTAATTAACTGAGGGAACCCTGCTGCTGCCAGGCTTTAAAGACAGTTTAAATTGGAATGTCACTTAGGATGTAATAAATAGCTTATTTAATCAAGGGCCAGAGAGGACCTCAACTGCTCTAGCCAGGTTGGGCCACATGAACTGAGGTACTGAAGAGAAACGGGGTCTGAGTCAGAATCTGGTTGTGTCTATCACTTGTACCACTTATGTAAGTGCACAGTCAGGTTCCACCCTCCAGTGCAGGAGTGAAAGGAACTGGCTAAAGCCAAGGAGGCACAGTGAGAGCACAAGCTTAGGAAGGGCCTAGGACAGAGGACGGCCCTTGCCAGGAGGGCCTCCTCAGCCAAGGATTCTGCACCTCCTCACAGTTTCTGGAGGAAATGGGCCAAGAAAGAACTTTTTCCTGCCAGAATAAAATGGTAAACAAAAACTGAATATTCTAGTCAAGAGTGGAATCCTGTTTGGGCTTCTGTATTTTGAGGAGGATTTCTTCCTTGGCACATAATGGAGGAGTTGGGAAAGGCAAGGAATAATTCTTCCCTTGGCCATTTTGTGATCCCAGGATTTTACCAGTTATTTATCTGATGCTGACACTTATCCCCTCTGTAGAAAGCAGACCCTTCTGTTGTTCCTTAATGTCTTCTTACTCTTCAAGTTAATGCAGATTAATTACTGTGCAAAGTATTTTCTGATATTCCGCCCACACTTCTACCACCACACAAGAGAAGGCAAAGAACATTGTTTATGTCACTCCCTGCCATATGATGTGGAATATCCCCCAAAGACCTGTTTGTGTTAAAGGCTTGATCCCCAGGAGAGGGGATCAAGGGCTGCTGTGGGGAGGTGATGGAACCTTTAGAGGTGAGAGATAGTCGGAGGTCTTTAGGTGATTGGGGTCAGGCCTCTGAAAGGGATAGTGTGGTACCTTGAATTCCTCCTCACTCTTTTGGCTTATTGGCCATGAATTGGTGCTTTTGTTCCACCATGTGCTCCCACCATGATGGGCTGCCTTACCTCAGGCCCAAAGCAACAGGGCCAACCAGTTATGGACTGGAACCTCCAAAAGCAGTGAGCCAAAATAAACATTTTCTGTTTCTAAGTTCATTATCCCAGGTATATTAATTGTTTTGTACTGATGGAAAGATAACACACTCCCATATGTGCTCACATGTCCAATTAACAAAAGTAAAAGCTGGTAAGGTTGAAATATTCTAAATTGAACTACTAAGGGTATTTTAATATACTCCTCAGGGTAGGGAATAATCTAAGCAGTAGGTTTGAGAAATGGAAATATAGAAGGCATAGATAAACTGTTTCTGTGTCATAGGCCCTTTTGATGCTATGGAAATGTCTTTGGATCTCTTCTCAAACATTATAAATAAAGAATAAACTATGTAATATGAAAAGCTTTATGCTTCTAGAAGAAAATGTAGGAGAAAATTGTTGTGACCTTTGGTTTAGAAAAGGTTTCCGGGCCAGGTTATAGCTCAGTGATAGAGCACTTACCTAGCATACATGAAGCCCTGGGATCACTCCCCAGCACCAATTAATAAATAGAATTTTTTAACAAAGGTTTCTTAGGACACAAAAAGCATAGATCATGAGCAAAAAGTGTGACCCATTGGGCCTCATCAAAATATAAAATGGTTTTTCTTCAAAAGATACTGATAAGAAAAGGGAAAAAACAGACCACAGGATGATTTCTTAAAAATCTGCAAAGCACATGCCTGATATACAGAATACATATATAATAAGACAGACAACTCAGTAAACAGAGGGCAAAAAGGACTGACTGAGCATTTCATCGAAGATAACAGGAAGTGGCTGAAAACACATGGTGTCATCAAGTAAATGAGTTGAAAGTACAAGAACATCTTACCACAAACCCAATAGAATAGCTAAAATTAAAAAACAGATAATACAAACTGTTGGAAACAATGTAGAATAAAGTTCAGCACTAAAATGTTGCTAATGGAATACAAAAGAGTTATTTGAGAGAACAATCTGACAGACTTTTATAAAATTAAACATATACTTACTGTACTACCAAAACTTTCATTCAAAGGTATTTACCCATAAATACAGAAATAAAAACATATATCCCCACAATAAATGTTAATAGCTGCTATATTCGTGGTAGCCAAAAGTCCATCAACAGGAGCATAGAAAATTTTGTGATGTATTTGAATGGTGGAATGTTGAACAACAAAAAGGGAAAAGCAATGACATGGATGAATTTCAAAGCATTATACTAAGTGGCTAAGTAAAAGAAGCCAGGCACAATAGACTGCATGCTGTAGCTTCCATTTATATGACATCTAAGAAAGTCAAAACTGTAGAAACAAAAACCAGGTCACTGGTTGTCTGTGGGCTGTGGGTAAAAAAGGTATTGTCTTTAAAGAGGCATGAGGGAACTTTCTGGAGACATGAAAATATCCTATATCTGAATTTTGGAGGTGGATACCCAACTCATGTACTTGTTAAAACTCATTGAACTGTACACTTAAGAAGGTTGACTATTATTGATAAATTACAATAAAGTCTAGCTTTAAAAAAAAAGCTAAAGTTTTATCATAGAGAAATTATGATATTTTGTTACTAGCTTGTCCTACTAGGGAATTCAACCTCAGGCTACACTTCCTCCACTCCAAATGAAAGGCACTGGTGCATGCTCTAAATACAGAGAGTAACAGATGCATTGGCTCAGTGTCTTACGAGGTTTGTGTGCTATTTGGAAATCAGATTGTTTTGATGAATTTCTTGCTAGCCAGAAAAAGCATTAAGGGATTATTTGTTCACCATGATTTCAAATTTTTCCCTAATGATAAAATCATTTGAATTAAAAGAGTACAGCCAAAGTAGTTTTACTCAGGGAAATATTTTTTTCATACATAGATATGTCAAAAACACTAAAAGCATGAAAAGAAAATATACTTTGATTTTCTAATTTTGTTACTTTAAGTATTAAAAATAACAGCACCAAACAATTTTAATCCTACATGGTACATATTTCAGAATTCCTTTTATGTACTTGTCATGTTAAAGCCTTCCAGTCACCTGTGGATGTGGGTTTTGTAAACTTCAATCTACATTTTGAAGCTTTATTTCTCAGTCATATTTAATACCTAGTTTAATGATATTTGAGGACATTACCAGATTATATTGTGGTTTTTACTTGTTTATGTGCTCTGTTTTTCTACTGCACTATAACACATTTAGCTTTAATAGACCCCTATATATTTCATGAATTTCTTTGCAAATAAAGGGTAATTTCTTCAATAATGCACAAAAAAAAACTTTAAAATCTTCATAAAGGTAATTTATTTGTTAATAGAACATTCATATTATATGACTTATCCAAAAAATTCTTTTTCCTATCCACAGTTCATAGAATGAATAATCACTGTTTAATTTAAATGACTTCCTGTATAACTACAAAGTTAAATTAGTTTATTTTTATTTTTAGGCATTTTCAAAGTATTGTCATAATATTAGTTGCTTTAGTGAACTTGTAGTCAATAATGTAAATTTACTTTTATTAGAATTTTTTTTACCAGAAAGACCTAACCATAAATTTAAGCACTTTTTTTTCAGATTTCCCTTGAATACAGTTAAGCTCAAGCAATTACTTTATTTACTATATTTGCACAAAGTGCTCATTTATATATTTAGATGCACTATTGTTCAACACAGTCTCTACTAGCCACATGTGGTTATTTAAGTTAATTAAAATGAAATGAAATAAAATGTTCAGAACCTAAGCCACACCGAGTTTCACGTGCTCAATACATGAATACATGGTCAATCCCTGACCATTGCACAGCACAAGGATAGAGAATTCCTGTCTTCATAACAGCTCTGTAGGACAGTGATGGTCTAGATCGGGATCAGAAAAATTACTTAAAGGGTTGGGTAGTAAATATCTTAGAAATTATGGACCAACAATCAAAATGAAAGCTACTGTTTAGGTACATATATAACCATTCCAAAAATAAATTTATTGGAAAATGGGGGATGTGGGGGTGGTATACTTCACTGGAGAGCCATTAACATCAGGTAGTGGCTAGATTTGACCCATAGTTTTTCTACCCCTGATAAAGATCATTTTATCTTTTATTCATTAAGAGTATCTTTATTGAGCATGCCTATATTTCTAGTACTGGGCTAAATATTAACTCTAGAGCAGTTGACAGGAAAATATGATCCCAGCCCTCCTAGAATTTGGTGGAGAACAAAAAGTCATTAAATAAAAAATTACACTATTAATCCATTATTATAATTGGAAAAATATAATAAAGAAGATATACAGGATGGTATGAGAGGAATTAACAAAGGAACATAAACAGGTCAAAATGTTAACTTTTTTTTAAGAGAGAGAGAGAGAATTTTTTTTAATATTTATTTTTTAGTATTCAGCGGACACAACATCTTTGTTTGTATATGGTACTGAGGATCGAACTGGGCCCCACGCATGCCAGGCGAGCGCGCTACCACTTGAGCCACATCTCCAGCCCATCAAAATGTTAACTTGATTCTAAAAATCATCTACATCTAGTATTTTTTATTGTGTCAATTACTATTTATTGTAGACTTTCCAGCTGACCTATGTGAAAAAGGCACTATAAAAATTAATTCTACATATATTGCTAAACATATTTACACTCATATCTCTATAACATTCTCATATACCATGTTTCATATGTGTAAAATGTATAACATCTAATAATAGAAATTGTTTACAAAAAAAAATGTTGCTATTTAAATTTTTTTCTTTGTTATCTACAATCTTTTGTAAGAATAAAAGTGTATAAACTGCTTTCTTGTATCCAGAAAAATTTGTCACATATTATTCCTGAATTGGCCCTAATTTCCTATAAATTGTTGATATCAAAATTCAAGTTCAGGCCCTCATTAACAAAATATTATGATGAAAATAAAATCAGCCATTTTTTTTCTCTGATATGCAGATGATAAATCACAATAAATGGGGGATTAGAAGTACTTTGGATAAGGGGAATCCATTTTCCTTTTGGAAAGGGGAATGAAGGGAATGGGAATAGGAAAGATAGTAGAATGAATGTGCATATGTGAATACATGACCAAGGTAATAATTCTACATCATGCACAACCAGAAGAATGGGAAGTTATACTCCTTATATGTATAATATGTCAAGATACATGCTATTGTCATGTATAACCAATAAGAACAAATAAAAAATCAGCCAACTTTAACAGATTCTTTTATGAACACATGAGTTCTTTTTACTTATTAGAACTCAGTATGCATAATCAGCAAAACAAAAATATATGGCCACACTGATCAATATACAATGGCCATTGTCAAGATTATATTTGATTTTATGAGGCCTTTATTGCACTTTACAGCTCATTTAATTGTTGCCTTTTATTGTTGTTTTCAAAAAACTTCATATGAATCTGAATATTTTGATTGCTGAGTATATGAGAGTTGAGAGACAAAGTCATTCTACACTGAGTATGCCCTGAATGAAACAAATAGCCCAAATTAAAATAGCTTAGAGATTATGTTATGTATCATTTATCAACTTTCTGGCAATAAATAAACTCCAAATTATTAAATACAGCTGATTATACATCAAAATTAGTATGAAATAAAGAGAATAAAATACTTCCCAAGGTCATGACATTGAGTTTCAATTCTTTAGTTTCATTAAAATTAACAGGCCCACTAGCAAATCCTTCTGCTGATTCAGGGTTTACATTGCTCTTTTATGGTGACAAATTAAGTGTACCAAGAAATTAGAATTTGACATTCCCTTCATGGTTTCTTAGAATAATACAAGTTGGAATAGTGCCAAGAATACTGGAGTTTAAAACCAAATTAAAAAAATAGTAAGGACTGAATCCATCAAGAAAACAGATTCCCTTTCTGAATTAGTAACCAACCTACTGCTTTTCTTTCTATCATCTTTACAGAATTTGTAGCCTAGAGCTGGTACTGTTGTTCTTCAATGCAGCTTATTATGTATAAATTAAAAGATGATGGCATCAAACTTTAAATGTCCTCAGTTTATTGAGAGAAAAAAGTTATATTTATTTAATTCATGGAACTGGAGGCCTTCCACAGTAATAAGGACTTAATGTCTTCTAAGTAGGTACAGTGAGAAGGGATATTGACAACTGGAATGCAATTCCTTGTGGAATATGGAACTTTTCCTGAGCACCTGATAATCACTCTGCAGAGGAGCTCATCCTGTGCTGCTTCTACACGTGGGTTTGCCAGTCTCCAGACAAGGGCTTATTCAATACCATCACCACCAGACTCAAAGGTGCTCTTCTAACAGTTTCCATTTATAAGAACCTTGACATAGGAATGGGCACTGGCGCAGGGGTGGGTAAGGGGGACATCTGTTGCTGGGGTCATAGAAGGTGATAGTAATAGAATTATCCTCTTTGGGGCTACTCCACCCTTTGCTTCTGTATGAAAACTGTTTTCAGGGGATTAGTAATCCTGATCAAATTAGTAAACCATCAAAATGATTTCAGGAGAAAGTTTCCACTTGCATTTCAAATATTAAACCATTATCTTTGTCACTGAGACCCTACAAGTTTCCTATTGATTCCTCCAGCCCCATGAGAAAACTTAAGAGTTGCTGGGATCTCTTTTTCTAGCAGAGTCTGCCTGGGTCAAGATCAAACCTTAATCTCTAGGGAAAATAATAAGCCAAATTTACCATCTTATCTCCAAGTGGTTCTCCTTTCCTTGAATTTTTTGGTTCATGATATTCCCTTACTATCTGAAATCCAGTCTCAAAATAAAAAGGGCTATAAATGTATTTATCTCAATGATAGAGCATTCCTGGGTTCAATCTTCAGTACGACACACACAAAAACAATTATTTTTATATAAAATTATATTTTTATTAAAAATTATTTATTTTTATAATTTTAACACTCTTTCTTTGAACTATTTTAATACATTTTTATTAATATAATGTTTGGGAACTCATTTCTCATCCTTATTTCTGTTCTTTTAAATTTTGAGCATCGAGGTTATTGAGGAAAAGATCTAAGTGTGTTAACTGTGTTCATACACCCCCACTTAACCATCTGACACACACACACCAACTGCACATATATGCACAAATAGCACTTTGTGGAAGATGAATTTTTTCAGAGAGAGAGAGAGAGAGAGAGAGTTTTTTTAATAATTTTTTTTTTAGTTTTCGGTGGACACAACATCTTTGTTTGTATGTGGTGCTGAGGATCGAACCTGGACCGCACGCATGCCAAGGGAGCGCACTACCGCTTGAGCCACATCCCCAGCCCTCAGCTTACTCTTAAGGATACAAATTATTTTTATTTTAAAAATACACTTTTATTTTGGGGATAACTTTAGACTTACTGGAAAGTAGAAAATTTGAGTTCCAACATACTGCTTTATCTCAGTTTCTTCAATGTTATAGCTTAATCCCCAGGATGCCTTTGTCAAAACTAAGAAAGCAACATTAGTATATTACACTTAATTTAACTGCAAACTACTTGGATTTAAATGGTTTTCCTCTAATGTTTAGGATTGGGGGTTTTCTTTTGTTTTGTTTTTCTTTGCTTTTTTTTTCCTCTATCAAGATCTAATCCAGGACACTATGTTGTATTTAGTGTTCTATAATGTTTTTTAAACTGATATTTTGTGAAGTTCCATATTTCTTAATTCAGTGTCTGTTTTTACTTCTACATGAGCATTTAATGAAAGTGTTCATTTGAGAATTGCTTTTGAGTGCCAAAGTGCCGTGTTTTTCACACTCTAAACTCCTAGGCAGACCTGTAAAGACAACTTGTTCTTTATTTATGACACTATATATTAAAGTCACTGAAAAATATTCAAAATAATGCTTACTTTGTGCATAGTCCATGAACTCTAACCAGAACACATAAATGTCAAATTTGAGCCATAAATTTTGATTGATTTTGAAATTCCACTTAAGGAACTATTTTTCTGAATAGATGCTCATGGAAAATATTTTAAAATATTGTTTTATAAAAAATTGTTTCCTATGGGACCTGAAATTTCTTTAGGTAGACTTTTAGGAAAATGTATGAACAATTTAAATACTTTTTCAGATTGTCAGAATGACAAATGTTTTTTAATATTTCATGATGGTGATTTATCACTCAAGATGACAGTACTCTAAACATTTTTCACACTTCAAATAAACAACTGGCATTTTTCTGTTTTGTTCTTTTCCTTGCTATGTACTCTTCTTTGAAACACTTTCAAATTTTAAAAGGAGGTATTTCATTTGGGGGCCATTAGTAAATATGTATCAGCCATTATATGAAATGTGTATTATATGATCGAAGATTAAATAAGGGAGTGGATTATGGTTCCATTATAAATGCCAAGTTGTTCCTGGAAAAGCTTTAGTTAAGAAAAAGCACTTACCAGTGCTGTATGTTTTGGTAAAAATTGTCCACCATGAAGCAGACATTTCTTATAACAAACATGAGGGGGCATCTTCTAGGTAGGACTCCAACTTCTGAAAGGAACTTCATACCTTTCATCAAGCAAAGATGTCTGCAAAGCAAGGTACCAGTTAAAGGGGGTCACCATGATCCTGATTAAAGGTCTGGACCTAGAGGACCACATGGTAAGGCTCAGGATTAAGATAATGTAGTCTAAAGTGGAAACTGCTAAAGCCACTGGTCATGTGGCCTAATATAAGACCTTATATTATTTGATACAGTGAGTGGGTTTTTAATATTTAAATAAATTATTAACTCATTACACTACAAAAATCTAATTTGTACATGACAATAACAAAGCAGAGATGAGTAGCAGGCCATTTTTCCATTGGGCATACCCTCCCCAGCTACACAGCCCCACCACCCAAAGGGACCTGGTAGCTACCAGCTACCATTACTACTTATGCAGCTATTTTTTTATGATAAAGAAGCTTTCATCCACAGTGCTGACAAAGTAGGGCAAGGACCTGAGGCTTGCAAGGGCATGTTCTTCACACATTGGTGTTTCTGCCAGGCCCAGAAGATTTCTGACCTTGTGACCATGTATAATATGGTGACACAACATTCATCAAAAGGAGAGTGTCCTTTTCTCCTGGTTTTCAATTAGAACTAAGATATGAGTTTAAACAGTGGGTTTTTTTCCCCCTTAAGTTTCTTTTACATTACTGCTCATGGCAATAGTTTCATGGTTTTAAGCACAGAATCTGCAGCTAACCTCCCTTGGTTCAGAGTCCCACTGTGCTGCTTAAAATTACGCAACCTTGGAAAGTTGTTTAAATTCTCTATGTCTCAGTTTCCTAGATTAGTCATCAGGATTACATGAGTTAATTTGTAGGAAGCACTGAAAATAGTAGCTGGTATGTAAAATATGCCCTGTAAGTGTTAGCTATTGTAATCGTCATTTATTTTCTGATTGTGATAGCAAATCACTTATTATATATTGCCCTTGTTGCCTTTTAATTTTCAAGTGATTGGTAAAGAAACTTGTCTCCATGGTATCTGATCTTCACCCACAATTTACACCTCCACAGGTCTGCACCAGCTCTATGGTCTGGCAGTGTGTTTGCATATATTAAAGGAAGTAAATGACCACTATGAATAAAATATATTCAAATACATTCAGAAATTTAGGACCAGGACCTTAGAGAGACCCAGCCCAGGAGTTGGCAAACTTTTTTCTGTTAAGAGCCAGGTTGTAAATATTTTGGCTTTGTGGCCACATGATCACAGTGTCAACTACCTTAGCTCTGCTGCTGTAGCACAAAAGCAGCCACAGATGGCATGGAATGAACCATCGTGATGTGACTGAGTTCCAGTAAACACTTTATCTTGGGATGCTAACACCTAAATAGCATATAATATCATAAAATGTTGTTATTCTTTTGATTTTTTTCAATCAACCATTTCAAAATATTAAAACTGTTCTTAAGTGATTTTTTTCCTATCTTCACATCTTAGCTCTGTGCCCTAAAAAACAAACAAACAAAAAAAATGGGTGAAGGATAGCACCCTGGAATTCCATCTGGGAGTTGTTTGCTGAAAAGTGAAGCTAACCCGGGCCCCGCTCGAACAGAACAGAAATCTCTTGGGTGGTGGAGTCATAAAAGCAGTACTGTGAAAACGCACGGGATCCCCACCAGTGCCCCTCTAGGGACCACACTTTGAGAAACTACACTAGGCCTTCAAATAAGTAAGGAGATTTTGTGTCTCTCTTCACAGATCTAGAAATGATTTATGAAGGTTAAGTATAATAAGTACCACATTGTAAAAGTGAATGTGATCACTTTTGACCTAAATTACTTACACTTGCTTTTTACATTCTTTTATTGTTATCATCAAAATTTCCTCTCAGCAAAAGTCATTATTCTCTTCTTCTTTGTTTGAGGAATATGGTAACACCTAAAAATTACCCTCAAATAACTACATATTAAAGAAATCTCATTTCATCTTTCTGTCAGTGTAAGAACATGTGCATATTTATTGGCACATTCTTTGTGGTGACCAAAAAATAAAATAGAATATGAAAACAACCTCAATGTCCTGGTGAATATATTCTGATACATGCTTACTTGAAATACAGTGCCTCTCAAAATATGATGCCCCTATGTAAGAAACGTGTTCATGCTGTAGGTACCACCCTAGAAAATGGATGCCTATCACATACCGAGATCAACAGAAACAATAACCACAGAAAATTGGAGAATAAAGTGCACAACACATAAAAAAGGAAACACGTTGACAATATTGGTTGCCTCAGATAGACAAGACTGAAAATAGAAGAAAAAAGATTATTTAATTTTTTCTTTAAACATCTTTATTGTTTGATTTTCTTAGAAATAACTTAAAATAGAAACACATTTTAATATAAATTGGAAAAAATCCTCAAATAGTCTTCCTTGTCTATTTGGGACAAGAATCTATTTTCCTGATAAAAAAGAGAAGTCTGTTTCTAAGACCCAGGCAAAGTGGAAAGATCTAATTTATAATGTTAATCTGGCTACAAAACCACATAATCATCATCTTTCTTCCCTAACTCAAGTCAGCAGTTTAAGAGAATCTTTGAAGTGGAATTACATTTGTGTAAATCTCATCTGAAGTCAAGTAGAACCCTGATTTTGAGTAAGCCCTTGCTTTGACTAAACAAGCCAGAAAGAGGCAATCCATTATATTTTTCTGGT
This sequence comes from Callospermophilus lateralis, assembly GCF_048772815.1. Taxonomy (NCBI): domain Eukaryota; kingdom Metazoa; phylum Chordata; class Mammalia; order Rodentia; family Sciuridae; genus Callospermophilus; species Callospermophilus lateralis. Next base: position 132,027,018 of record NC_135308.1, read on the forward strand.
CTTTATTTTCAATAGTGAGAGTATAATTTTAATAGGAAGTTTGTTCTATCACTGAACATTTCATGGAAAAGTATCCATTTAAGTAATTGCTAATTATATACTCTTGTTAAGCCTCTACTTTGCCTTAGTATTTTTTTTTTCAGCAACAGATTTTTGTAGGAATTGTGTAGAGCATCATTACCAAATGCTTCTCTAAGTTACTCTGCCTCACTCACTTGGATACACCTGTCATTTCCATGCAATTCCATTTGAGCATTAGAAAACATGCTTTCTTAAGAAAAGAAAGAAAAATGGATGTATCTAATACATCAATGAAATTGTCCAAAAAATATATTCAAGATCAAAGTGAGAATTTCAAGATGAAAAGGGGAACTTAATTCTCTAATTGCAATTTACCCCTTTGTTCACATACCATTTATTGAGTCTACTGTGTCAGGACCTGTGTGTGTGCTTATAAATTTACATGTGCTATGGCCCAAAGCAAACAGTTCACTCATTTTTTAATTCATTAGAAAAATATAAACTTGGAAAAGTTAGGTAACCTCTAGTCACATACTCATAAATGCACAAGCATGATTTAACTCAGGCCTGTGTGTGAATTTAACAAACATTATTACATCACAATGCCAGGAGCTATTCTAGATACTTGATAAATATTAATGCCTCAAATATTCATAATTCCAGAGGTCATAACTTTTGTATATACCACTTTATAGGTGAGTTCATTTAGATGGAAGGAGGTTAAACAAATAGCGGAAATGGAATTCAACCCCATGCAGCCAGCTAACAGAAATCTTGCTTTGAACCATACCGCCAGAGGGCATTTTCCATCCTAAAGGCATGTGGGACAGCAAACTAAGGGGAATTCCCACCCTAAATGTCAGTGGCACCGTCCAATAGGTTGGGGGCCTGTATGGAACAAAAAGGTGGAAGAAGGAGAAGATAATACAGACAGAGGAGGATTTTTCTTGGGTGGATGCTTTACTTGCTATCATTACCTAAGGAAATCAGACTCCAGATCCTTCACTGTTTCAAAGTGGACTCCGATCAGCAATTCTTCAAGGAGTTTCCAGGCCGTCAGTCTGGACTAGGGCTACATCATTGGTCCTTCTTCTTTCAAAGCTTCAGCTCCTTGAACTGAGGAACTCCTTAGCCTGCAGATGACCCTTTTAGGACTATCCAGCTTCTGATCCTACAAGCAAATCCAATAAATCTCCATTTGATAAACAGATACATATATATGCATATGTGAATATATATATATAGGTGTGTGTATAGTTGATTTTTTTCCTCTTTCTCTTTCTACACAACCACACACACACCTTTTACCAACTCTTGTATGTTTGTGCTTTCCTCTGAATTGATTTTTTCATTAGCTCAGCTCTGTCTGTGCTTCCCCTAGGCTAGCATGTGTTCCTCATGTATGGTCCCAGTGAAATCTCAGGGAGAAAAATGTTTCTCTTTCCCACAGTTCTAACAAAGTGTTGCAATTGAGTGCTACAGGCCTGGCTCGGGTCAGGTACTTATGCCTGAACCAAACCAATCATTATGGCCAATGCAATGACAGCAATAATTGGCTAAGCCATGGGCTGGAGTTGTGGCTCAGTGGTAGAGTACTTGCCTAGCATGCATGAAACATTGGGTTCGATCTCCAGCCCCACATGAAAACAAACAAATAAAGGTATTGTGTCCATCTACCAACTAAAAAATATTTTAAAATAATAATAATAATTGGCTAAGCCTAGGTAAGTCTACTTATCTACTCCTACAATCTGTAGGCTCTCATCAAACCCTGGGGAATTTTAGGCTGAAAATTGGGGTGAGATGCTCCACAAAAGTAAATCAGAATGGCTGCACCAAAACAGATGCAAAGGGACATCAGGCAGGCAAAACCAGAGGGTCCACCTCAGTGAACTGTATACTAGGCCATTAATTGTCAAATAAACCTGTGTACTGAAATAATTTGGGAGTTTGTAAAAACTGCAAATACCAGAAGCTTACCGTTAAAGATGCTAATTTGATGATTTTTTAAGAACTCACTGTAGTTCACAGGGTCCAGGAAGTCTGATCTTCGTTATTTTTCTTTTGAATTTGATATATGCTGATATAGGTTATCAGGTAAGAGATTTTCAGTTCCACCACTGTTTCATATTTTTTTATATTGGTGTAGAATACTCCTACTAAGATCCACCTGTGATTCCTTCAAATAAGAATTAGTGAGCAAAAGGAATAATGTTATCCTTTAAGAAGCACAATTCAAGATCTACAGTGAATGGATTTAAGTATAAATATGCAAAGCAACCCAGAGGAGCCAGAAGGGTTTTCAAGGCCAGCAGGACAACAAGCATTCCAAGGATTCTTACTGCTTCACTTTTGTGAGTTGTCATGTAAACATGGACAGCTCTTGGTGCTAATAATAAGCACTTTGTTATGATTTAGATATGAGGTATCTCCCAAAAGCTCATGTGTGAAACAATGCAAGAAAGTTTAGAGGTGAAATGATTGAGTTAAGAGAGTCTTAATGTAATAAGTGCATTAACCCCTGAGAGAGATTAACTGGGTGGTGGCTGTAGGCAGGTAGGGTATGACTGGAAGAGGTGCATCACTGGGGACAAACATGCCTTTGGGATTTATAGGTTGTCCATGATGGGGGTGCGCTCTTGCACTCCCTCCTGCTCCCTACCCTCCCTTGTTCTATATCCTGAGCTGTTTTCTTCCTCCATACCTGTCTGCCATGATGTTTTGCCTCATCTTGGGCCCAAAGCAAAAGAGTCAGCCATTTGTAGACTGAGACACTGAAACAGAGAGCCCCCAAATAAACTTTTCCTCTTCTATGTTGTTCTTGTCAGATCTTTTGGTCACATCAGTGAAAAAGCTGGCTAAAACATTTCCAACGAGAGGTCCGGGCATGGTGGCACACTCACGTAATCCCAGCAGCTAAGAAGGCTGAGGCAGGAGGATTGCAAGTTCTAAAGCCAGCCTCAGGTTTAGCAAGGCCCTAAGCAACTCAGCAAGGCCCTCTCTCTAAATAAAATTAAAGGGCCGGGGATGTGTCTCAGTAGTTGAGTGCTTCTGAGTTCAATCCCCAGTACAAAAAAAAAAAAAAAAAAAAAATTCCAACAAGAAAAGATCTACAGTGTAATTTACAGAAGCATCAACTTTCTCCGCTTCAAACATTGATCACTGCTAAATGTGCTAATTTTATTATGTCCATTGATATCTTATTTCTATAGTTCTGGTTTATTGTTTGTGTGAGAATTAAGCATGGAAACAAAACTCAGCCAAAATGAGCAGGAGAAAGAGAGAATATTGAGTTCAGTAAAGCTCTGAAGCCCTGTCCTTCAGAACTGCTGTATTTCTTAGCTAGAGAAGCAGCATAGACATTCAAAGGAAAGGCAGCAGAGTGAACCCCTTTGAGCCTGCAGCTCTCAGCAGGCAGGAATGCTAAACACTTATGAGTATAGGTATTAATGACATGTGAAGTCTTACTCTGAAACTGTTGGGGGAAGAAATAGAAACGGGAGGTTACATAGCAATGAGAAAATAGTTGCAATATTCCCTGTGAGCAACAGAAAATAATTTGGGCTTTATTACTTAGAAGTGGAGTTTATTAAAAGAATAAAAGTCAGCTCATAGAAGCGCCGTAAACTTTAAAAACCAGGCTTAGAATATGGGCAGAAACAAAGTCAAAGCAGAGTCAAAATCATACCAGGAGCTGGTCTAATGATGAGACCCACTGCTGCCACCACAGAAACGTGGACCTCGAGTCTGCTTCTTAGCCCCAGGTATGCCCCTGCCACAAGAATTCTGTGACCTGTCTCAGCTTTATTCAGTATAAAACAATGATTTCCAGAATAGCAAGCCCCTCACACAAGATAAGTCAACTCTGATCAGACTGTAGTTAACTCATCTTAAAAATGTGTAGTTTACCAATACCTAGTAAAATAAGTATCCCTATAACTTCTCACTCAGTAATTCCACTTTGGGATGCATGCTGTGGTAAGACCCCTCCCCTCAACATCCACAAGGATCTACTTCTCTGAGCACGTTCAGTAAAGGACATTTTTTTTCTATTCAATTCTTTTATCAATGGCTGAAGTGAAGATTTTTAAAAATACAAACTATCAAATGGCCAAACTGAAGTAGGGAAAAAATATTTTTAAAAAATAAGTCTTGCTGAATGTAAAGAGAGATTCCAAGTATTTTCTAAATCCTGAACACTAGGTTAGAATTAAATTTTTTCATAACCAACTGTACAAGAACAGGATGGGGAAGAGCTGACTTGTGGTGGTATTTCCTATGAAAATTACTTGAGGGGTTTGAGTTGACCACAAAACTAACATGCATGTTATATGACAGCTAAATGGGCTGCGCTCTTAGGTTACATCTGGGCCTGGTGTTCAACTAAAGGAAGACATAACTGTCTTTTAATATTATGTGGAAGAGGGGAAACGCCTAAAACCATAGAATTCCAGCTAAACATGAGCTGTATTCCTCTAGGAGATAAAACATGAGTAAATGGATAGAAATTCTATGAATATGGATTTGGTTTTACTTTAAGAACTCTGACATCTATAGGATTCTACTAGCCTAATGAGGTAGTGAGTTACTGCTGGAAGTAATCAAGAAGAAACTTGCTGGCTTTCTAATTATTCTCCACTGGATGAGAGATTTAAGCAACTTAAATTTTGTTAATATTCTCTTGCATTTTAAAATTTTTTAAAAACATTTTATTTATGAAAATAGGACTGCAGAGCAAAGAAAGAATACCAATAGCTTTGAGAACACAGGGTATTCAAGGTGTAAACAATGATTTCCCAAATAGCATGAGATATAGGGAAAGGAATAGTCCCACTGAGTAATACCGAAGGGCAAGAGAGAGACACAGATACAGTTATTTTAAAACTATATCCCATTCTGTATCAGAAAAATATGAGGAAGACCTACCTGGCTTGAGGGGGTATTTCCTATGAAAGAAACTTAAGGGGTTGGAGTTGACCACAAACCTAATATGCATGTCATAGAATAACACACATTATACAAAAATATTGCAAAATAACCTTATTTTTTGGTCTCTTTCCCTTCAGTAGGGCTCAGCGGAGCTATTCATTTCCTTTTAATGGATGAAATCTTGGGGCATCCTACGACTTTACTCGATACACTAAAATAGTAGTCCTATAGTTGCTTTAAATTGCAAACGCAATCGGACTTATAATTTAAAACATCCATTATTGTTTTACAATCAAAAGTCCATGCCTGATTTAAAGTGAAAACACTCCTCCCTCCTCTTCCCCATTGGCCAGAACCTGCCTTTGGTTGGCTGTTTGCACTGGGGTAAAGAAGTGGAAAAGCTCATGGAGAGAGGAAATGTTTTCCCCGACAGGTAATTTTGTAAGATGCCTGTGTGTCCTGCAGGAGAGTGCAGGAGTGGAGCAGTTGTTTAACACTGACTTGTCTCTGGGGAACCTTTTGATTGACAGAAACCCTCTTCCGAACAACCCCCCTTTTCTGTGGGCAGGGCCTCAGCAGCTCCCTTCTAATGGGCCAGGCTTCAGCTGGCCTCTGCTTTCCACTGCTCACTTCCTGCCTCAGCTAGTACACTTTCCTTTTTTAAGGCAGTGCTGACGATTGAACCAGAGGCCTTGCATGTGCTGGGTAAGCACTCTACCACTGAGCCACATCCCCAGCCTTCCTGGTGAGTATAGATGCTTATATCTTCCATTCCCTTTCTTTGGAAGACTGTGTACCTGAATAGAATCCCTTTAAAAACAACTCCAAGTTGGCAACACAATCAGCTTCCATGTCTGGTCCTGCGTCCAGGGACCTTTAACCTGTCATTGGACAGGACAAGTGACAATTACTTTCCCTGAACAGCTAGCTCTCCGCTCTGTAGTCATTAGCTGCTTTTGGTTTCTGAGGCATGAGGTAGGCCACAACCCTGCAGGCCCAGAGACGCCTGTTATAGTCTCTGAGTGGACCCAGCAAAGCCCCTCTCACCTGATCTGCTCAGGGAGGCAGCACTTTCATATGCTCCCAACCAAGGGGAGGTAAGACTATATCTCACCTAAGTCTCCAGACAAATCCTCCCCAAACTCTGGCTTTTGTGGTTTTTTTTATATGCGTTCACTAGTTAAAGCATTCCTAAGTAAGGACAAGGGACTATTTTCTTCACAAATTTGCATTTTATGTGTCTACACTTTCTCACATCTATCATATCTTTATGCCTTGGTCAAAAATTCCAATTAAGACCCAGTACAGTGGCACACAACTGTAATCCCAGCAGCTCAGGAGGCTGAGGCAGTAGGATCCCAAGTTCAAAGCCAGCCTCAGCAACATTTCAGCAACAAGACCCTATATCAAAATTTTTTTAAAAAAATAAAATTTAAAGGACTGGGAATGTGGTTCAACAGTTAAGTGCCCCTGGGTTCAATCCCCAGTGCTTATATATATATGCATATATATAATCTCCAATCAAGCACCTCTATGATACTCATTTAGTCCCCTCAACAAATCTATAAATCTATGCAATAACCCTTTAATGGCCACATTTTACAGTTAAGGAAGTTGAGGCACAGAGAGATTAACAGTTTACCCAAACCATAGCCAAATAGCTGTAAATTATAGGACTTGACATGAATCTGGACTTTGTTCTCCACACTGTGTAGTATGTTGTTAGGATTAGCTGATTTCATTGTATGGAAGAATCTATGTATCTGTAATTGTCCTTGAATGCCCATGGGGAAGAAGTTTTTGCTACTACACAGCTGGAACCAAGTGTAAAATTCTAAACACAATATTTTAATAAGTGATTACTTAAAGCTCTCCTTTGTAGATGGTTATATCCTTGTGTGTGCAGAAAAGTAGAAGCTCCATTTGTATGTTATTCTGCCAATTTTTCAGTTACAGTTATAAGACAATGGATAATAATAATTGGCTAATTATTGCCCTGAAGTGTTCTAAGTTGTTGCACTCTTTTCCTATAACAACATTAGGACAGTATTTTTCCCATTTTACAGATGAAGAAAAGGAAGCCCTGAAAAAAACTGGGAGAAAACACTAGAGACAGACCACCAAACTTCCTGTCCCTGTTCTGTTATTTACCAGTACTCAAGAGTTTGTGAGGCCAATCACATAGTGCCATATTTTTCTCATCTATAAAATGGGAAGAACAACAACAATCCTATTTGTCTTTTAGGGTCTTTGTGAGAGTCAAAAAAGACAGTAGATAGATAAGCACTTTCAAAACTCATTTAGTCCAGTTTCAAGGAATCCATTTGACTATTCTATTTCTAAGATCATCATCCCATGGAAGGCAGCTGTAGTGGGTAGAACTGCAAGTTCATTTTTAGCTGAGTACCACCTGACAAGGACCTCAGAGAGACTATCCAACAGAGAGTAGTTTGCACATACTGCAGAGGAGAGACTATTTCCTGAAAATCATTTAAACATAAGGAAGGCAAACTTAGAAGAAGAAGAAAAAAAAAACACAAAAATAATGTTGCATTGCTGAGACAGAGCCAAGTTGGGAAACCTTTGGGAAACTTGTTGCTCTTGAGGACTATTAGGCTTGAAAATGAGAGCCAGGTGGGGAGGGAAGAGGACGGCCACAAAGGAACAGCAGAAAAGAAGCACTCGAACAACTTCAGGGCAAGCTAGCGTAACAATGCAGAGTAAAAATTTTAAATCTACTCAGATACTGACCAGATATTAAGATACTACATGTTTGCGAAACATAACTGCTTCAGTCCACAGTCTAGAAGAGAAATCATGGAAACTTTCTTCTCTCTTTTCCAAGACAAAACAAAAGCAGAGCTGATGTAATTAATGAAAAAAAGATGGCTATTTGAAACAGTGAAGGCTCTGAACAACAGAATGGAATGGAAATGAGGTCCACATTTAGGGACAATTCATTATGTATCTGCTGTACGTTTTAAGCATTCTCTCTCCAGGGAGAATACCAAACCAGGTTGGTAAGCAAAGCAAGTATGAGCAGTTAGAGGCCAGGACATGAGTATTGGGTAGAGGGAGTTATTCCTTGAATATCAATTAGCATAGTCCATCCAACTTGAAGACTTAAAATTGAATACTTCAACTTAATGGATCTGTTTTCAAATTCCCTTTAATGACCCTTCTGCGACCATAATATCTACTTTTCCAGACATCCTAAGTAGAAACCATTACAGACAATGCATGTAGAATCCCCTAAGGATCACATATGGAGGGGAGAATGTTAGTTGCCAAATTTAGCAGCTCTGGAGAGAGTGTTTTTGAATTAAACTTGAATCTATGGGGATTACAGTTCAGTTATGACTGGCAAAACATATCTTCCCAATTCTGAAAGGTAAATCCCACTGATATACATGTGGATTTCACAAGGGTTTCTCAAAAATTGTAAGAAAAAAAATTACTTCCACAAAAAAATGCAAACATTCTATAACTATTTTGGAATTAAAAGTCACGTGTTATGTTGACAATGTTCTTATTACTAAACGGAGAATTTTGTAAGTATTGTGCCAATTATAACCCAAGGAAGCTCAGATCAGAAATTTCAGCCCTGAGGTATTAGGGAAAGATGTCTGTTTCAAAAGAATTAAGAAACTGAGGGACTGTCAGTGCAGTGACTATAGGTTTCAGGATTTTTAAAAATAAGCAGTATTTAAAAAGTGTGCAGAGAGGGAATTTTTTAGGAAAATTTTTTCCTTTGCTGGATAAGATCTACTAAATTCTGATATTTTTAACAATTTTAATTTTATTATGTTTTCATTAAAAAGATGATTGACAGTACAAACATTTGCAATATAAGGCACAGTTCTTCAGATTTAATGTACCTACCTTCATGAAAAATTATCTTTATTCATGTCAGTGTTCTAATTTTACTGTGGACCAATGAAAATACCATGGCAAATCCGAGCTTGTCTGCAGACCTGCAATTGGAAAGCACTAACTTGATTCAATTTGTTAGTATGTATGAGCTAACCAACCATTAAACTCCAATTCAGAAACTTCCAAAGTCTAACTAAAAAGCAAGTACCTGTAATTTTAGGATAGAAGAACTTGATCTTTTAATGAATATTTATGATTACTAGAGAATTATATTTTATAGTCATTCAGTAAATTCCTTGCAGTAAATTGCTTTTTTTTTTCTATTTTCAAGGACTTGCTATCGCTAGGAACTCTATCTACCTTTGAACTATTTGTATCATAACCATAAACATATCTTGAAACACTAGTGAAGCTTCAAATTTGCAGAAATTCCAGTTTTTCATTTTTTTCATCTTCAATAATAAAGCTCTTTTAATACTGAGATGCATTTTTATAGGTTAAATTAAACTATCAACTCCATTAAACTACTAAGGTTCCTGTTTTTACTGCCATTATATAGTATTAAATATCTAGTAACAAATGATCTACAAGCAGAGACTGGGGAATCCTTGTAATTCTGCAATTTTAATATTTCCAAATTATAAAAAAAGAACTTAATTTTATTTTTGCTAGTTGAGGAGCTTTCATTGAAAGATGAGTCTAAAAGTCAAGTTTAACCCTTTATTAAACATTGAGAACTTAGATTTGGGTTATTATCTACATTCAATATACTTTTTTTTTTCATCTATTCATTTAGAAATTAACATTAGTGCTACAGTGCATTGAGGAAAAAGACCTGGTTAAGTTTTCCCTCTGCCAAGACCAGTAGGCAATTTCCTAGAGCTCCTTCAAAGGAAGGAATAGAACAAAATGGAATGTCTATATGTATTTATTTATCCCTTTACTTATTTTTGCCTCCTTACCTTGTTACTCTGAAAGTCAATGAATGATTAAATTCTATCCACATAAACTAAGCCTAAAATCCAAACCATTTTTGAAGTAATCCACACTTCAAAAACACAATTTCTCATGATAAATGAATCTGAATTCTGGAAAGCTAAATGAAGGGAAGTGCTGACTTTTTTATTATTATTATTATTTTAAACTGGTGTCCCTTCTGGAGCATCTGAATAAGTTTTTAGAGTTAGCTTGTATTTCTTTTTTTTTTTAATAGAGAGAGAGAATTTTTAATATTTATTTTTTAGTTCTCCGCGGACACAACATCTTTGTTTGTATGTGATGCTGAGGATCAAACCCTGGGCCGCATGCATGCCAGGCGAGCGCGCTATGGCTTGAGCCACATCCCCAGCCTCCCAACTTGTATTTCTTTTGTAATAAGTAAATATCTATCAAGCATTGCTTGTTGTGGTAAGAATATTTACTATGAGATCTAACCTCTTAATAGATTTAAAATTGTACCACATTTCATTATTAAATATAGGCACTATGGGCCAGGTGCGCTGGCACATGCTTACATTCCCAGAGGCTCCAGAGGCTGAGGTAGGAGGATTACAAGTTCAAGGCCAGCCTCAGAAACTTAGTAAGGCCCTCAGCTACTTAGCAAGATGCTGTCTTGAAATAAAAATTAAAAAGGGTTGGGGATGTGGCTTAGTGGTGAAGTGCCCCTACCCCTGGATTTATTCCCCAACACCAAACAACAACAAAAAAAAAAAAAGAAGAAGAAGAAGTAGTAGAACTCATTCATCTTGAAACACTGCAACTTTAAGCATTGCTTTTGAAATTTGAAATATGTGTTAAATAAATTTTATAACAGTTTTGCATTTAGTCTCAAAAGTAAATAAAACAGAGATGAGGCAAGACCCAAATGCATTACTTGAACCAAAGAAATGATTGTTTTATAGTATGAAGTTCTATATTCAATCAGCAAGGAACTGTTATTTTCATAAGTATTTACTTTCTACTTTTTAGTACATCCTAGTGACTTTCCCCTGTGCTTCATAGAGAAGCAACTAGTAAGTGAAATTTTCAAAGTGGTTTTGGCTACATTAGCTGATGACCAGTAGAGGTCGTCACGTACCACATTCTAGCAATTCAAAGCAAAAACAAAAAACAAAAAAACACGACCAAACCCTGAATGTTTGATTGGTTAGTAAAAATGCACAAAGGGGTCATAAGTTTTCAATATGAAGCTTTCCTCTTGGAAGCTTTGCATAATTGAACCAATATTTAAGTCAGAGAAAAAAGTATAAATAAAAATAATGAATACAAGATGTTGGTGTTATAGAACTTCAAAAAACAGAATTTCTTAGAAATTACATAAAAATTCTTTTAGTTGACTTAGTTAATACAAACCCTTCTTTCTGTCAAAATGTTGGAAAGAAACCTTCAAAATGTTATCGAATCCCAAACAGTAAAATCCATATATTTGCATGATGACTTTGCAGTCTCTACCACTATGTGTTTGAAACTTAAAAATCTCAAATGTTTGTTTTTTACCCTGACATATTCTATGACTTTTATTTCATATTTTAGATTTTTTTAAATGTGTTAGATTTTTCAATTACACATTGATGATTAACTGGCAGACTGTTGATGTGGCTCGTGGTTATCACAGCTTACAAAGCACATTCAAATTTTGACATATAGTTATTGTGGCTTGTTTCCCAAATAAAGGATAAAATTGAATTTATCTTCTTTAAGAAATGACTGAACTGAGAAGAAAAGATACAATTACAATTTGGAGGTAGACTCTATAGATACCTTGAAATAATAAGAGTGTCCTCCATAGGAGGGAATAAGTTATGCTTGGTAATTCTAGAATAGGCAAATGAGTAAACATATACAGATATGCAATTCAAACTAAGGAAAACTTTTCCAATAGACAGGATTTTTTTAAAGTAATGATTGTTTCAGAAGTTAATAAGCTTGTTATTACCACAAATATTCAAACGGCTTAGATAATCACTTGGTGAGAGTAGATTTGCTATTTAAATTCTCACATTTGGGTGGTAAGTTGTACTGAACTTCTAAGAAAAAGCACTTTTATTCTTAGGTTTTTAAACTTTTGTTTGATAAAGTGTTAAGACTGTGTTATATTAGGATAATTCTGGCTGATATGACAAATAAATCTAAAAGTTTTAGTGGTTTAACACAACCATTTATTTCAAATTCATGTACTGGTCCCAAGATTTTATTGATGATTGACTGGTGACTTCTCTATGAGCAGACTCAGACTCAGGTTTTATGACTCTGACATCTTCTAGGGCATTGAAGTCCTTTGCTCTCACCCAGCAAAAGGGGAGAAAACAAACCACATGATCCCACATACATTTAGGAAGAAAGACAAAGTTTTGATGTACAGTTAGCTGTCTGCCCCGCTGTCTATCCCTCTGACAACTAAATATCTCTATATATCCTTCTACTAGATGTAAGATAAATGTATTCCCTCTACAAGAGAGTCCACTGGTGTCACATTCAGGAACACCATCCAACTAAAAGCCTAGAAAATCTGGGTGCACAGTGCTCTCTATCTGGAAGATTCACATCTCTTCATCCTTTATATGATATGATTCTTTAGAGTCCAGTGACTGCATTTATTTCCTGAAGTAAACTGCAGCATTGGCCCAAATCTTAGCAGTCCTTGTGTCCATGTCCTTTGCCATGTAACTTTGCAGTCCCATTCACTGTGAATAAAGTTTTGTTCTCTTAGTCTTTAACACTGGCCTTTTCCATGTGGCTTGCTTTCGGCACTGAGATGTTAGCAAACAAAATTTAAGCAGAAACTTGCCCTCATCTGATCCAGATGAGAATATGTTCATAGATAGTCCACAGAAGGATGAGCAATACATGAAACAGACCCAGTTGCTTCATCCAAGGCATCCTAGATTAGTTGACAGCCAGCCAACCTCTAGATAATATAAGCAAGCTAAGCAAGACAGACCTGCCTGGCTAACCCCTGGCTGATACTATGCCTGTGAGTAATAAAATGCTTGACATTATATGACACTTCAGTTTTTGTAATTATTTATTACTCAGCCTTATTAGTGTCATAAACAACTGATAAATTTACTGATCTAAACCATGAACCCTTGGTTTGTCTTTTTTTATTCTTTATTCCTTTTTTTGTTTGTTTGTTTGGTTGGTTGGTTTTGGCCTATAGTCAGCACAATATAGAATACTGGGCTTTCACAGATTAGAATTCAAATTTGTTGAGCTAAGTTTAATATATAGCAAACTTTAGCTGAAGAAATAGCATTAAGGATTGTGAAACATAGATATGTAGAGACTTTTAAAATGTCTTTATAGTGCTTTTACCTTCTCAAATCACTTGTGTCTTCTTTCATTTGATTTTTCACAGCAAACTTGATAGAATATAAAATAAATATTAACTCTGTATTCTTGGCTTCCAAAGCTCAGAATCTGAGTCACTTCTTCACTTACAACAAAGTTTATAACAAAACGAGTTCAAACACACTAGAATCTATGTATCCTGGCTCCAGAATATACCCTCATTGCTAAATAGGCCTTATCAGAGAAAAAAAAAAAACACAACTCTTTTACCATAGGCATACTGTGATAAGTATGGTCATTACACTCTCACCCCATTAGTGGGTGCTTTCAAGGGCAAGCTTTATTATAACATATCTCTGGTTCAAGTTGATGTCTGTTTTCTCTAGTGGAATGCTTTTACCCATATTTTCTACCTAAAGAACCCATTGAACTGAAAAGTAAACAAATATTGGATACAAAAGAATTTGGACATAATAGCTGGGTTCTCAATGTCAGCATTATTGACATTTTGAGCTAAATAATTATTTGTTGTGTTGTGCTTCCCTTTCATTGTAGCATATTTCACAGCCTCCTTGGCCTGTACCCAGTAGATTCCAGTATCATTGTCTCAGTTGTGACAACCAAAAATGTCTCCAGATATTGCAAAATTATCACCTCTGGGTGATATTTATCCCTTCCCACATGGAGAAACATAAGTGTACAGGTTAAGTGCAACCAGGATTATGCATGAATGTCATATTTCTAGGTTACAAGAACTATAGGGATGAGAATTGAAAACTTTTTGTGAGAGGGAGTTTGCTGGGGATCAAACCCAGAGCCTTGCACATGCTGGGCAAGTGCTCTCCACTGAGCTATATCCCCAGCCCACCTTTCATTGTGTAAGAGAGGAAACTACACCCAAAGGAGCTATGCAAGGCCACAGGAATGGTAATTCCCTGCTTCCCATAAAATAATTTTACTTTCTATATATCTGCTCCATTTTCCTCTGCAAGCACAATTATGGGGTTTTGGATAGTTCCTGTATTTTCTAGTTCCTGTTCTGGGTCTGAGTGATGATATATTAGCTTTTTGCATCTGGATTTCTATACAAATGTGATCCACCTAGATAAGACCACAGACATATCCTCAACTAACTTCTCTGCTTCCCTAACTTAACCCACAAACCTGACCATCTTTGCCAGTATTCCCTAGGCTAGGCCCCTGGTGGCGGTCTTTGCCTTTTATCTCCTCTTCTCATCTGTTTTTAGGTCCATCTCAGTTATTGCCAAGATGATTTCTTTGATATAACCTAGATTTTTGTCTACTTTGTCGTTTTCCTCTTTTAGCCTTCTCTTGCCACTCAACAATTCTAGTCCTTTAGGAATCCACTGTCCCAAGGCAACTCCTCTTCAACTTAAGAGCTCCCTCTCAACTCAAAATAGGCATATCTCCTTTTCATTACTATCTCCCTCCCAAAGCCTATTCTGGTATTTGTGAGTCATATTTACACCTTGAAAAGACAAATAAGTTGTTTTTACTTAGAAGTCCCCAATGATCAATTCTTAAAATAGATAAATGTTGTATTTCAGCACACGAGCTAGCATCATTGTTTGCTAGCCCAAGGTATATTCTGCAGTCACCTTCCCATCTTTGAAATGTGTAAATGAACAAAATAAAATACCTGCCTATCAAAATATGGATTATAAATTCAGTCCTTTAGGAATGTTGTTTTATGAAATTGTTAGAAAAATAATTATTTGATAAGGTACCTAACCACAATGAAAAATTCTAATTACAAAGCTTGCTATCATAGTATTCAAAGAGAAAAAAATATTATCTGTTGTGTTCAGGAAATTGATTCCTTTTACTACAACCTATCAAGAATATAATCCACTTTCAAATGATTATATATTAACCTATTGTAAATAATTACCATTCTTTGGAGTAAAGAGACTAAAAAGAAAAAGAAAAATAGCATTCCTGAGAAAGCTAGAAACTATATTTTTCACTTACTTGAAGAGTAGTTATCCATTTGTTTCAAAAATTACTTTGGCTCAGTGATGGGGCCCTTGCCTAGCATGCACAAGACCCTGGGTTAAATCCCCACACTGAAAAAAAAATGTTTTATTACTTTGAATTATTTAAGAAAAAATGGAGGGAGAAAGAAAATATTTGGGAAAGGACGTGACTCAAAACTTCTGTTGATGCAAATAAAACCAGAAAAGAATTATAAATGAGGACGCAGTTTGATTTTACCATACATACAGGTGTTGAACAATTTCTATTTTAGAAGATATCTACAAATGAAAGTGAATCCAGGAACTATACCGATGAAGCTAAGTGTAGAGAGACATTGTATAGTTCTGAATGTCCAATCAGCATGCAATATATTCATAAATATTACCAGGAAAATTTACATTGTTGATTCTCAACTCTGCTTTCAAATCATATATTCATATGCTTATCTAATTTCAGGAAAATAATTTCCAAGCTTCAGAAGATACTTTTGCTTTGTGCATGAGTTAGAAAGGAACCGTTTTATACTTAGCACATAAAGAAATTATTTTTAATGAAAGCATTTTATAAAGAATTTGCTAATTGCTATATGTTTTTAAGACACCTATTAATGAGTATTTTTTAATGGAAGTAAATAGTATATAAATAAGATTTCTAAAATATATTTATTAAAGTTCAATTTCACATATAATGTTAGAGTGTACATATTAAAAACATGTACTAGACTTATATATTATTCAAATACCTATAAAATGCCACAACAAAGTTTTAAGTGTGATATATTTTTTATTTTTAAAAAGACCACAGTTATGTGAATTCTACTATCTTACAGCTACCAATTGTAATTCAATTAGAGTATGGAGGTGCCAGGTCATTTACCAAGATAGAATTCAGGCCTTCTTAGAAAATATCCCTGTACCCTTTGACTTAGAGAGGGAAAACAATCTTTCCTGACATGCTACCAGATTTTATTTTTACTCATTTTATTTTCTTCCTTGGAAAGCTGGATAGCATCTTGCGATTACAGTTGCTTGTTAGTACAGCCTTTTACAAAGAACTAAAGTGTGCCACTGAGTGTCATTTAGACTCAGTCAAGCTGATTTATATAAAATAGAATGAGTTGGAGATAAGAATGGAGTAATAATTTTAGATCTTTTTAAATTTAAAAAGCTTTATGCCACCATTAGCATGTTCATTAAAGTAGTATTCAATTATGAGATGGGGTTTTATGCATATATAATATATCAAATTAGGCAGAAGAAAATAACTTTAAGCCTGCTTATTTTAACTGCCTATAACTTTCCCAGTTTTTAGAAAAGTAATTCTTAATTTTTTAATTAATTTTTTTTATTAAAGTCTCCCATGGGAATGTCAGTTATCTGAATACTTTGAGAAAGATAGAGAGAGATTAGTCTAAAGTAGTAAAGACACCTTAAGGGATGGTCGTTTTTTTATTCCACATTGAAAC
Source organism: Callospermophilus lateralis (assembly GCF_048772815.1). Taxonomy (NCBI): domain Eukaryota; kingdom Metazoa; phylum Chordata; class Mammalia; order Rodentia; family Sciuridae; genus Callospermophilus; species Callospermophilus lateralis. The sequence goes on from NC_135308.1 coordinate 132,043,594, forward strand.
AAGCCTAGACACTCTTCTTTGTCCCCATTATCTATTGTGTTGCATTTGGGTATCAGAAACTCAAATGCTGGGAGAAACCAGACAGGAAATAGATGGAGGGACATGGGCTGAAAGTAAAGCAATAGAGACATAGGAACAGTGAAAAATCGAAGTCAATATGACTCATGTCAGTACAGAACAACCATTGAGTTCCAGCCAACTATTGGAACTGTAGGCCCATTTTTGACAAATAGTCATATTTATGGAAATTCTTTAAATTCCTAGACGTTGGAAAGTAATTCACATTCAAGGGAAAGATGTGTTGTGAAAATCTAATCTGGTATGGGCCAAAAAGGAAGCAGCTAAGATCCAGAATCAGCCTGTCCAGGTACAACATCTGACCAGGAGTGAAGTACTATTAGAAGACAGAACTGTCAAAAAGATCAAAAGATAATATACAGGAAAAAAAAAAGATAGTATACAGGAAAAGTAGGTCAGGAGTCCTTTGGTTGCCAAGGATAGGAAATTGAACTACTATTTCAAAGGGGGAGATATTTACGATCTCATGTAAGTGAAAAATTCAAAGATAGGTTTAGATTTAGGCAGAGCTGAATCTAGCAATTCAAATGATGTCAGAATCATTTCTCTTCATTCCTTTCCCTCAGCCTTTAAAGTATCAACTTCATCCTCAGGCTCCATATACCAGCACTCAATAGATTTAGACTTTTCCAATATAGGTGAAAAGTAGCCATTATGACTTCACGAGTTCACCCTACACCTACTAAAAGAAGAGAGGTTCTTTAAGTAAGTCTCATAGAATAGAGATTAGTTTTCTTGTTCCAAAAAAGTCAAGAAATTGTTTCCTTATAAATAACTAACTCTTATGAACTTACACATATACCGTGGCTCACTATGATCAGGAGGTGGAATCATCATTTAATTTAAGTCATTATCAGAAGATCCCCTGGAACAATTCTACCCAATAATATAAGAGAGAATAAATTCACAATGTTATTAGGGATTACCATTGTTGAGAAAAGAAAATGGACTCAGCTACAACAATAGTTAAGCATCAGATTGGGGAAAAACAACTAAGAAAACTAAAAAGAAAATACTGAGTAGGAAAAGTTAAAGAAAAATAGTGCCTATAAATATGAAAATTTTAATGAGAAAGGCAGTTACTGAAGGGATATATCATACACAAACAGAAAATATCCACTGTAAAAAGACTGGGGAAAAACCGGATTTTTAACTCTATGATTTTTAACTCTGTGATTTTAAAGTGGGTGAATCTTTCTAGTTAAAACATCAAACTTGGAAGCCATAAAGGAGAAGCTAGATAAATTTGGAAACATAAAACTTAAACATTCCAGATGTCTATAATAACACAATTTTGTTAAAAATATGTGTGGTGATACATTTGCAACAGATATATGACACACAAAACTAATATCCTTAATATTTAAAGAGCTCTTTACAAATCATTTTCATGTATCACTAATGGAATTTGACATCAAGGACTGTCTATCAAAGGGTACCAAGAATATATCTATAGTTGAACTAGCTGAATTTATTATTTGTTATATCAAGGGAAAATGAATAACACAGAATTGTGGTATGTCTCAGTATCTCAGTAAGAGGGTATCATTCCTAACCCCATGTTATGGGATTTTTGTTTTGATTTGATTATTTTGGGGAGAGTTGAAGGAAGGGGACTTTGCTCTGGATTGGAAGTGATCCTGTATTTGGGAATCTTAATCTTACCTAGGGGGAGGGCTAATTAGAAGGAGGCTAAAATTGTAATGAGTAAAGAAACAGCAACCTACTATGTGGAAAAGGAGGATGTTGGTATTTTGTGGTATCTATACAGTGGTCTTGTGTTTCTTTGTGCTCAGACAAAATTAGGAGGTAGTTTTATTTTAACTATTTTTGTCATAGTTTTGGAATAACTGTGTGTGATGTTGGTGTTCTATAAGATTATTTATGTCCATTAAGAGAACAATATGGCCTACCCATGAGTTCCAGGCCAGTTTCAAAAAACAATGAAATCCATCTGGTTTCAGAGGCTGCTTTTTTTTTCTTTTCTTTCTCAAATCTTTTTTTTTCTTTCTTTCTTTCTTTTTCTTTTTTTTTGTTTTTTTTGTTTGTGGTGGGCAAGGGGTGGTGGTGGTGGTGGTGGTACCAGGGATTGAACCCAGGGACACTCAACCACTGAGCCACATACCCAGCCCTATTTTGCATTTTATTAAGAGACAGGATCTCACTGATTTGCTTAGTGCCTTGAATTTGCTGAAGCTGACTTTGAACTTGTGATCCTCCTGCCTCAGCCTTCCGGAGCCACTGGGATTACAGTGCGCAGCACAGAACCCAGCTCTTTCCCATATTTTAAAGATATATTCCTACTATGGGGGAGAGTTGAAGGAAGGGGAATTTGCTCTGGATTGAATGTGATTCAATATTTGGGAATCTCAATCTTATCTAGAAGGAGGGCTAATTAGAAGGAGTCTAAAACTGTAATGAGTAAGGAAACAGCAACCTACTATGTGGAAAAGGAATACTACTATATTCTACTTATGCAAATAGATTGATGCATGAAGATTTTAATATAGTAATATTTAGAGCAAATTCATTCTAATTATTCACCAGTGGAAGGCAGAATAAATAATTTATAATGCAACCTATATAGTGGATAATCTCTATGGCTATAAAAAATAATGTAAACACGTGCTGATAGGAAGAATTCTAAAATATTGTTAGGTGATAAAAGCAAGATATAAAAGAGCATTTGTTCCTATTTGTATTGAAAGTCATTAATGCCTTTTGATAAATACTTCTGTTCTATCCCCTTTCCAGGCCCATAATAGGAAAACATTTCTTCACCCTTTCTTTTTAGGCCACTTTGCTAGTGACTATGAAAAAGTTATTGTGAGTTACTTCCAAATTGTAACACTTCATTGTTGGTCTGAGGCCTTCAGGAACTCTCTTTCCCTTTGTCAGCCCTATTGGCAAGGATCCAGATGGCAGTCTGGGTCTTAGAATAAGAACATTTTGAAGCACAGTCTCCAACCAACCTTCAGTAGAAACAGTATGAGGAAAAAGCCTCATTGTTTAACATGCTGAGATTATGGGATTTTAGTAAACTTAGTGTAACCTAGTCTATCCTGACTAGTAGTCTTATTGCCATGTTTAAAGGGCTGCAGTAATAAAGAATATATAGCATTGACTTAGAAGTAGGTAGTAGTCCTTGAACAAACCTTTATCTGAGGCTGTAAGGATACAAATTCGCATGAAACACAATATTGTCACCAGAAAAAAATTGGAAGGCAGTTTGTATACCCATTAGAATTGAAGCCTTTGGGGGGATGCGTTGAAAGACAAGATGTTAGTAGAGTCATTCCTATCAAATGCATTTGACAAGTTTTTATGAGAAAGAGACAAGCTCAAAATAGAATTAGCTGTTTCATAAACAGGAATACATGTGGTTTCCAGCCATTCTTTGTTTCAGGAAAGTTCCTTGATGTTTGTGTTCCAGTATTTTTCTCATCTATTACATTAGCCTTTGCCCTCTTTATCTCCTTTGACCTGTATATTTGATCTTCTCTGTCTGTCATCTGGAACTGACGCTGTCTCTCAAATATCTTTTAATATGTTATTTCTTTTTGTTTTTTTACTTTATATTTTCTGTTTCTCTTAGGACATTCATTATTTGTTTACTGACTTTCTCTTTTGTTCTTTCTTATTTGTTTTTCAATTCTGAAATTTCTTTTTATATGAACAATTTTCTAATTCTGTGAATTCCAATTTCAAATCTTCCTACTCTCTTCTCTCTTCTCCAATCATCTCACTTATGAGATTTTGCAATTACGATTTATGTTGTTTCCTAGCTATTGACGTTGCCTTAAATCCTTTTGTGTCTCTCTGAGGTTTTCAGTTATAGTTCTCATCTTTATTGTGTGTAGATTATCTTGTCATGCCTTTATTGTTGGCAGAGATGTTATTTTATTTTTTACTATAAAAACTTCAGTGGGATCTGGTCAAAATTCTTTCCTGCTGTAATTTTCTTGTCATTCATTTTTCTGAATTAGAAAGGGTTGGTGAAATCAGGATACTTTTTCTAGCTTCATGGTTCGAGATCTCCTTTTTATTATTTAAAAATGTGTCCAAAAACAAAAACTGGACATTTTTCTGAAACCTGGTGACAGGTTCCTTCTCCCCATTACTTTCTAAA